>NC_052351.1:70480323-70523367 GCF_009727055.1 Benincasa hispida | reverse complement strand
ACTGGGCCTTCTTTCTTCCAATGCAAATTCCTCCCTTCTCACAACTCCAAATTCAATGGCAGCCCAAGGTCACCTTCTATACTCAAATCTTAACACGAGCAATTTGTGAGAACTAATGTCCCTAAGTTTCCCTATTTATAGGCATCCAAAAGCCACCAAATCTTGACACATCGCCTCCTTTGCATGTCCAAATGCCCTCAGCCCGAATATGCCAACGCCTCATTATTGACACGACCTCCTTGCATGCATTTGGAGTGTCCTCCTCTTCTCGAACCAACGCATAGGCACTTTTTGCATGTTCTGTGGTGCGCCCACCTCATCCTCACTTCAACTCAGACTTCACCAAATTCAGCCACTTGCCCCACTTGTTGTCATCTTAAACTTTCTCCCCAAGCTTACCCAAACCAGTGCATATCCCTTGGACACATAGCCCCTCTTTGCCGCAAAACCCCTTGTCAACGCATAGCCTCATATAACCAATTAACACCCCACTTGGTCGCATAGTTCTCCCAACGTCCAACCTTCCTTGGCCTCACTTGATCGCATAACCTTGTCTTGGTCGCTTGGCCCTACTTGAACGCATCCTCCCTTTGGCCATCGCATACCACTAGGCCAATGTAACGCCACATAGTTCTCCCAATGCCTAGTCTTTTAGTTGGTGCATGACCTTCCTCCACACGCACCACGGCTAGCCAACGCATAAGTCTCGCCTAAGGTCTATTCTTGTCCTGCGTCAACACTCCTAACCTCTACATGCTTGACCAATGCATGGACTTAGCGCAAGGCCCTCGGCCATCGCATGTCACCCTTGGTCGCATACCGTTCTTGGCCAACGCATGCCTTGGCCCATCATCTTGTCCAAGACCAGCACCTTGGCCTTCCTTACCGTATGCACCCCTTGCTCGACAACTTCTCAAGGCCTTGATCAACGCATGCCTATACCAACGCATGGCAAGCACACTCGGCCAACAACTAGCCTTACATAACCTCTAAATGACAAGGTCATTGCCCATTGAGTCCTCAAACCAATGCCTCATGGAATCCACACATAGTTCCCATACATAGTCAAATTTTTGCCCTTCTTAGCCAAACTTAACAAAAATTTATGGTTTAGTCATCATAAGTCTAGTTCTCAACACTTAAGACATTTTCCTCCTTTTTTATTCTTCCTCAAGGTTCCAAGTTTAACCTAACTTGCTTAGGTGAGATTCGAGGGATTACACCTTTAAAGCTAAACTAGTGGTGATAACTCTAAAAAAAAGATCTTATTCTTAGCTTAATTTGAGCTCATTATCGGATTTTATGTGTTTATTTTCCTATTTTGTAGGTACTGAGCGTCAGGTCAACGTTGGACGTCTTCACCCTGACGCTCTTGATCACCTGCCTCAACATTTCGACGCTGTTCCATTTTCTATAAATAATCTCCTGTGATTTTAGGTCAAAAAAAGGCTGAAAATTGTATTCAATCTCAATGGAGGTCGAGGAGAGGCCAAAACTTCTTCCTTTTCCTGTATGTTTTCAATATCATTAGGATAGTTTTTCGTTGTATTTTGGATTATGGACGTGTATTTGGACGTATCTCGTTTGGTTTATCTATAAATCGATGAGATAATTCTTTATTTAGTTCTTGGATCGAACAACTTATGCAATTTAATGAGTTTTCTATCCAGCTTTGTGTTTTAACTTAGAATTTTTTTTTTTTAATCTTGCTTGATTTCGATTTGCTTTTGTGTGTTAGATTGATGCCTCTATCATAATTGCATTTCTCTGCTAGTTAAATTCAAGCTCGCATGTATCCTTGTAATCCTCAATGTAGTTTACCCTTGTAGTATCGATTAGATGAGCATGCTTAGGTGTATAGGTTGACCTTGAATCTTTGCATCGCATATTTAATCCAAATTTAAAGAATAAATTGATCATTTGAAAAAGGTTTTTCCTGACACTTAATCAACATAGTTGAATCCTAAATCTTAATGCACGTGTTTCTAGTTCTTTATGGTTGCTAAAGACCCAATTGCATCTAAGAGCATGTAGGTTAGTTAGGGCATGTTCTTTCCAGCCTTAATTATGAATTAGGATGCTTGATTGGTTTCGAATTAATTGATTGTCGGCCTTTGTAGAGATTAATTAATTCGTGTCAATTAGGCAGCTATGCACGCATAATTCGAAGATATGATCCTTTGGTGGAAAACAATTATTTAGATTACATTAAATTGCTACTTGATCTGAGAACTAGATGAACCAATTCCTGTTTCATTTCTCCCTAGCAATTTATCTTTCTTGCATTTTATTCAAATTTCAACCAAAAAATCAAAATCCCATTTTTACCCTTTTTCCAAGGTCAATTTTAATTTAAAAGAAATTAATTCAACGCTTCTTTTGGTTCGACCCTGGACTTACCATTGTTGCTACGTTTTAGTAGTAATAGGAGTAGTTCAGTATATACAAATTTTATTTTGATCAAGTTTGAAGCTTATTAATAACATAAGTTTTGGGTCTATCAAGTGGCAAAAAGTTATACATAGGTTAAGAAAGTGGACTATGAAGAAACTTTCTCACCTGTTGTCATGTTAATGTCTATTAGAATTCTCTTGTCTATTGCCACATATTATGACTATGAGATAAGGTAAATGGACGTCAAGACTGCCTTTCTGAATGGTAATCTTGATGAGACCATCTACATGAATCAACCAGAAAGATTCATCGAGCAAAGTCAAGGGAAAAAGAGTTTGCAAGCTTAATCGGTCCATTTATGAATTGAAACATGCATCTTAATCTTGGAATATTAGTTTTGATATTGTAATCAAATCTTATGGCTTTGACCAGAATGTTGGTGAGCCTTATGTTTACAAGAAAATCATCAACAGTTCATTAGCTTTCCTTGTGTTATATGTGGATGATATCTTACTTTGGTCATAATGTAGGATTACTGACAAATATAAAAGAATGGCTGGTCGTTCAGTCTCAAATGAAAGATTTGGGTGAGGGGCATTTTATTCTAGGGATCCAGATAATCGGGGATTATAAGAAAAAAAATGTTGGCCTTGTCTAAGGAATCGTATATTGACAAGATGTTTGTCAGATATTCTGTTGGGATTGGTGTCCTAATTCTCCCGGAGTCTCATAGTTTGTAATCTGTACACATTGTTATGAATAAAATAAGAGTTATTTTATTTGGAATTTACTCATATCCAATAAACAAAGCTCCATGGTTATTGTATGTAAACTTAAGCATGTATAAAAGATATACAAGTGGATCATCCCTTAAGTGATAACCTAAATAGGTCTGTAGTATAAGGATTAAGGAGGGATACTTGATCCTGGTGACACTACGGATACAACCCGCTTTGTAGAGGTTTGCAAGTGTTGTGAACTACTACAGATGGTAGATCCTGATCATTCACGTAGACATGTGAGCGGGGGTGTCCTATACAAAGAGTTTGTATAAGACTGGACCATGAGATGACTAGTCTCTGTATATAACGTCGTCGATACTGGAGACTTACATCTCACCTAAACAACCATAGGTGCATGACCTCAATCCTGAATGTTTTGAGAACTCCTACCTTTAAGGGTGGTCCTTTGATTAATATGGGTGAGAGTGGCTAGATTGCCAACTCAACATGCCTACCTTTTTGGGGATTTGTCTGATTTGGGAGCTGGTAATTCAGTTACACAAGATGGAATTCACTCCCTCCTCTAAGTAGGGGTAAGTAAGTAGATTGCTCCCTTAAGGGCTGATTCCAGGCCTTGAATATAGTGGCCACAACTTCTCTTTGGAAGAGAGGACTCAGTCATAGTAAGACTATGACTTATGTTCATTAGAGGGATAAGTGGTACTTAAGAAGTTAGATATAACTACAGGGGCATAATGGTTATTGGCCCAGCTGTACTTATGAGTGATCTGTGAAGGGTTATCGCACTGTTGATTAGTTGATATGGACACATAATATATCTGTAGTAAGTAGAGTTCAGTTGTCGGTCTTTAGTGGAGTGCCTGGCAGTTAACGGATGGTGGATCCTGTAACTAAAGAGTTTAGTCAGCTATTCACGTACCATTTGAGATTCAAGCTACAGGTTCATAAGGTCCCCTTGGTAGCTCAATGGATTCAAGTTGAGAATCAGTTCTTGGTGTTGATTTGAAATGTTCAAATTGACAAGAGGAAATTTGATTATATATGATATGATCGGTGTGATGTATGAGATACATCAAGTGGAGGATTAATGCAAATGAGATTTACATTAAGTACCATGAAATAGAAAAAGAACTATGGTTTATATGTTTCAGAAGATGAAATATTAAAACTATAGGTTATAAATATATTATGGTAAGTTGGTTATTATATATATTTATAATAATACTAATTATTTGATAATTATCTCTTTTTCTCTAATAACCAATTAAGTGGGAGGTTATTATTGGTTTCATGGTAACCCTGAAATAAAAGAAAAAATGTTTTCCTAAATTTAGCATGAAAGTTTTTAAGATTTTCTATTCTCGAAAAGAAAACTCACGGAATCGCTGACAAGTGAATAGGATTCACTAAACGATAGCTGAAGAGAACTATACGATCATGGAGTGACACTACACGATAGTTCACTCAGCTGGCCATTAGCTAAACGTTCGCAGAGCATTTGTTAAACGATTGGGCATTGTCTATACAATAAACCTTTGTCATCTCCCACTTGCTCAATCGTTTACACGATTGTTCTTCCTCCGGTCTCTTCTTCTAACCAAATCCACATAGATCCTACACTTATGGATTCTCACACCGAGAATATGAAGGTAGCCATTATGGTGGTGTCTTACTCAACTTGACTAAGTCGAGGTTTTTGGAGGCCGTTGGTTGTGTTCACAGTGTTCGTGTGGTGGTCGCTATGATTGTGCTATGTAGAGGTCGCTGTGTTCGAGCGTTCGTGTGTTGCAGTCTTGGAGATTGGACGAGCATTCGTGGTCGAGGGAGTTTGAAGATTAGTCTTCAAAGGTATGTCTTGTTATCCCTTGATCTCTTATGTAAAGCATGTTGTAATTTCGTATTATGCATAGCCTGTAAGTTTCCGTTTCTTGATTGTAATTATGTATGTTCAAATACAAATGAAATTTGGAACGATCATTCTGCTGCTCATGGAAATCCTCATGTCTGATTTCCTTCATATTCGATGCACAATTCCAAGAAAGGTTTATTACCTTTTAGACATGGAATTGATTTGTATAAGGTACAATGTCCTAAGACTCTTCAAGAGGTTGAGGAAATGAGATGGATTCCCCATGCGTCAATCGTTGGTAGCCTTATGTATGCAATGTTATATACCAGACCTGACATTTGTTATGTAGTAGGGATTTTCAGTAAATGTTAACCCAATCCAAGATTAGATCACTGGATAGTGGTCAAAACAATCATCAAGTATCTATGAAGAACGAGGGACTATGTACTTATGTATGGAGCTAAGGATTTGATCCTTACAAGATATATAGACTCTGACTTTCAAACTGATGGGGGTTCTAGGAAATCCATATAAGGGTCAATGTTCACTCTTAATGGAGGAGCTATAGTCTGGCGAATCATGAAGCAAGGATGCATCAGGGACACTACTATTGAAGCTAAATACGTAGATGCTTGTGAAGCCACTAAGGAAGTTATTTGGCTAAAGAAGTTTCTGACTGATTTGGAAATCGTTCCAAATATATCTCTGCCATCACACTTTATTGTGATAATAGTGATGTTGTGGCAAATTCAAAAGAACCTACAAGTCACAAAAGAGGAAAACACATTAAGAGAAAATATCAATTGATCCAGGAGATTGTGCAACAAGTTGACATGATAGTCATGAAGATAGCTTCGAAGCATAACGTTGTTGATCCGTTTATGAAGGCTCTCACGACTAAAGTATTCGAAGGTCATCTAGAAAGTCCGGGTCTATGAGATATGCAGCATAGTGTCTAAGGCAAGTGGGAGATGTCACTAGGGTATATTCTCAACTTTAGCTTTAGGATAACTGGAAGATTCTTGGGATTAATGTCCTAAACCTCTCTTATATTCTCATAGTTTGTAAACTTGTACAAACAAACTGTTATTAATAAAATAATTGTTATTTTATATGCATTAGCTTTATACAATAAACGTAAATTCTAGGTTATTTTATGTAACTTAAACATGTATGTAGAGACATATAGGTGGATCATGTTTACGTAATAACCTGAACGACCTGTAGTAGATGGATAAGGTTGGGTACCTAATCCTGGTGACTACGGATACGACCCGCTTTGTAATTGTTACAATTATTGCAAAGTGTTACAAATGATCTGATATTGATCATTCATGTGGCGACATACAAGCAAGGGTATCCTATACAAAGACTTTGTATAAGATCGAATCACGAAATGATTAGTCTCTCTTTATAACATTGTTGCTAGAAGAGACTTACTTTTCACTAGGTTGACCACAGGTGTCTTGACCTTAATCCTAAGTGAGTTGCGAGCTCCTACCTATGAGGGCGGTCTTTTGATTTGTATAGGTGAGAGTGGCCATATTCACTGACTCAAAATGCCTACTATTTTGGGGATTCGTTTGAGTAGGGAGTTGGGAACTCAACTACACAAGATGGGAATCACTCTTTTCCTTTATTAGAATAAGTAGATGAATTGTTTCCTTAAGGGTTGATTCCGAGTCTTGAACAATGAGGGCTCTCACCCTCTCCCTGACAAGAGAGGGGTATAGTTATAGTGGGACTAAGACTAATTGTTCATTAGAGGGATCAATGGTACTTAAGAAGCTAGATGTAACTATAGGGGTAAAATGGTAATTTTGACCCAACTGTATTTACGAGCAATTTGTGAAGGGTCAACCTATTATTGAATGATTATATTTAATAGACACAGAAATATATCTATAGTGCGAAGAGTGCAACTGTCAGTCTTTAGTGAAGTGATGGTCAGTTAATGAATGTTGATTAATTGATTAAAGAGTTTAATCAATTAATCTCGTATCATTGGAGCTTCAATATATATATTATATAGGATATAATATATGGTTTAATTATATTAATTAGTTAATATAATTAAATTAAAATTTATTTTGAATTTTGAATTCACAACCTATAACTCCTTAAGAGTTACTGAGAAAGTTGGAGAGGAAAACCAATTTGTTAGTTTTAACATGAAATTCCTTTTTTTTTTTGGAAGTGCTCATTATTGAGGGGTTGATGCCCTATATCTCAGTGGGTTCTGTAGTTTGTAATTATAAAGTACAAATAGTTATTTATTTAATAAAATATGAGGTATTTTATTTGACATTTAGTAGCATTAACCCACAAAATCAATAAACTAAAATCCAAGGTTGTCTTCTGTAACTTGAGCATGTATGTGGAGACATACAGGTGAAAGAATGGTCAAGTGATAACCTAAATGGTCTGTAGTAGATGGACAAGACTGGGTACCTTGTCCTGGTGACACTACAAATACGACCCACTTTGTAGTTGTTACAATTGTTGTAAAGTGTTACAAATGATCTCATCCTTATCATTCATTGTGAGACATGTGAGTGGAAGTGTTCTATAAAAATAGTTTGTATAAGACCGGACCACGAAATAAATAGTCTCATTATATAACATGATAGAAGATACTTATATTTCATCAAGATAACCATAGGTGACTTGACCTAAATCCTGAGTGAGTTGTGAACTCTTGCCTTTGAAGGCGGTCCTTTGATTTGCATGGGCGAGAGTGGCACGTTCGCCGACTCTATATGCCTACCATTTTGGGGATTCGTATGATTGGGGAGTTGGGAACGCAGCTACACAAGAAGGAATTCACTCATTCTCTATAGTTAGAGAAAGTAGAGAAATTGTTCCTTAGGTGCTAATTCTGGTGCTTGAACAATGTGGCAGTACATCCACTCCTGAACTGAGAGGGGTTTGGTCCTAGTTAGACTATGACTTGTTGTTCATTAGAGGGATTAGTGATACTTAAGAAGTTAGATGTAACTAAAAAGGCAAAACGGTAATCTTGGCCCAAGTGTACTTACGAGAAATTTGTGAAGGGTCATCGCTGAAAGAACTCTATTTACAGAGAACCTTTGAGCGGAAGCGATCGTCCAAATCCCATTTCAATTGAATGCAAACATTTCCAGTCAACAAGAACAGATTATGCATAAAACTAAATTACATGATGCTAACTAAATAATAAACAAGAGTTTAGAGATTATACCTTTGAAGAACCCTTCTTCGCGATAATCCCTCAATCTAACTCGTTCATGAACGCGTCGAACAAGTCACGAACTCTCCTTGAATAGCAACGAACAATAACGAAAAACTCGAACCAAACAGGACACTACCACTTAGTGACCTTGGTATTCTCGGTGTGAGAATCCAATAGTGGTGGGCTCTAGCTAATTTTGGTTAGAGGGGAAGTTTGAAGTTATAGGAGGAAGACAATCGAGGAAGCAAGGCTATTGTAAAGCAAGACACTCTTGATCGTTTAGAGAAGTGAGTCTATTGCATAGGCTCTCAAGGTTGTCTTGTATTACTCTTATCGTGTAACTCTCTTCTCTGGACTAATTAAAATCAAATTTCATTTATCCCACTTTTGCCATAAAACCAAATGACTGTTAAGGGTGGTTAGAGAAAAATGTATAATTATCAAATAGTTAATAAACTATAAATAAATATGAGAACTAACTTATCATATTATATTTATAACCTGTAATTTTAATATTGCATCATATATAATATATAAACCATAGTTCTTTTTCTCTATTTTATGGCATTTAATATAAATCATATTTATATTAAATTTAATAACTATGAATTCATAGAAAATATATTTGAATCGTATTCAAATATTTGTTCCTCTAATTAAACAATAATGTGTAAAATACATTATATCAATTATATCATATATAATTTAATTAATTTAATTATATCATATATAACTAAATTCCCTCTTATTAATTTGAACATTTCAAATTAACCCAAAAACTGATTCTCAACTTAAATCCATTGAGCTACCAAGGGGACCTTATGGACCTGTAGCTTGAAGCTCCAACGGTACGTGAATAACTTATTAAACTCTAATCACATTATCCACCATTCGTTAACTATTGGGCACTCCACTAAATACCGACAGCTACACTCTTCGCACTACAGATATATTTCTATGTCTATTGGATATAACCAATCAACAGTACGATGACCCTTCACAAATTGCTCGTAAGTACAGTTGGGCCAAATTACCGTTTTGCCCCAATAGTTACATCTAACTCCTTAAGTACTACCGATCCGTCTAATGAATAATAGATCATAGTCCCACTATGACTAAACCCCTTTCGGGCCAAGAAAAGGTGTGGCACCACATTGTTCAAGACCTGGAATCAACCCTTAAGGGAGCAATTTATCTACTTACCCCTGCTTCGGGGAAGGAGTGAATTACATCTTGTGCAGCTGAGTTCCCAGCTCCCTAATCAGAAAAATCCCTAAAATTATAGGCTTGTTGAGTCGACGATCTGGCCATTCTCACCCATGCAAATCAAAGGACCAGCCTCATAGGTAGGAGGAGTTCACAACTCACTCAGGATTAAGGTCCTGTTACCTATGGTCATCCTAGTGAAATTAAAGTCTCAATTATGAACGACATTACATAACGATACTAAACATTTCATGGTCCAGTCTTCTACAAACTCCTTTGTATAGAATATCCTCGCTCGCATGTCTAATACATGAATTGCCAGGATCAGATCGTTTGGTGTATTTTACAACATTTGTAACATCAACAAAGCGGACCATACTCGTATTGTCACCAGGATAAGGTAACCAACCTTATCCACATACTACAGACCATTTAGGTTATCACTTAAACAACATCCACCTGAATGTCTTTACATACATGTTTAAGTTACAATGATAACGTTGGATGTTAGTTTATTGGTTTGTGGTTAATGCAACTAAAATATCATATATTTCATAGATAGAAGTGAATAAAATATCAAATATTATTAATCACTGAAATTTTTGTTCGTACAAGGTTTACAAACTACAGAACCTTACGAGATTTAGGGCATCAGCCCCAACAATCGCACCATTAATTGGTTATATCTAATAGACACAAAATATATTTGTAGTGTGAAGAGTGCAGCTATTGGTCTTTCCTGGAGTGATCGGCACTTAATGGAATTTGGTTATATTAATTAAAGAGTTTAATTAATTAACCAAGTACCATTGGAACGCCAATCTATAGGTCCATAAGGTCCCTTCGATAGCTCAACTTGCGTTAATGAGAATCGAATTAATTTTGGATTAATTTAAATAGTTCAAATTAATTGAGAAAATTAGTTATATATGATATAATTAATATAAATTAATTATATGTGATATAATTATATAATGTATTTGATGCATTATAATATAATTAATTATATATGATATAATGTATGCTTTAGTCCTCATGAGTATAGTTCTCAACACCTAGACATTTTCCTCCTCTTTTATTCTTCCTCAAGCTTCCAAGTTTAACCTAACTTGCTTAGGTGAGATTCCAGAGTTTACACCTTTAAAGCTAGACTAGTGGTGATAGCTCTCCAAAAGAGTTATTATTCCTATCACAATTTGGGCTCGTTATTGGATTTTACGTGTTTATTTCCCAATTTTGTAGGTACTGAGCAACCAAGAAGTAAAATTGGCAATTTGGAGCTGATCGGGGTTAATTTGAAGCAATTTGGAGGTGATTGCACATTTGGGCTTCAAAAGAGTCAAAAAGACAAAAATGTCCCTGCTTCAATGTTGTAACAATCTTGGGTTGGCTTGGTCTGACGCTCGCCCAACGCTGTGAGACAGAATGGGTGGCGTTGCAACGCTACGAGCTTTGACGTACGGAGAGCCTCGCGCGCGTGCAAATGAGCATTAGGGTAGCATTGGACTTTTTCGCCCTAACGCTCTTGATCAACTGCCTCAACGTTGTGACGCTGTCCCGTTTTCTATAAATAATATCCTTCGATTTTAGGTCAAAAAAAGGCTGAAAATTGTATTGAATCTCAATGGAGACCGAGGAGAGGCCGAAACTTCTTCCTTTTCCTTTATGTTTTTAGTATTATTAGGATAGTTTTTCATGTTATTTTGTATTATGGACGTGTATTTGGACGTATCTTGTTGATTTGTATATAAATCGATGAGGTAATTCTTTATTTAGTTCTTGGATTGAACAATTTGTGTAATTCAATGAGTTTTCTGTCCAACTTTTTGTTTTAATGTAGAATTGTGTTTTCTTTAAATCTTGCTTGATTTTGATTAGCTTTTGTGTGTTGGATTGACGCCCCTATCATAATTGCATATCTCTGCTAGTTAAATTCAAGCTCGCACGTATCCTTGTAATCGTCCATGCTTTGAGTTTACCCTTGTAGCACTGATTAGATGAGCATGCTTAGGTGTATAGGTTGACCTTGAATCTTTGCATCGCACGTTTAATCCAGATTTAAAGAATAAATTGATTATTTGAAAAAGGCTTTTCCTGACACTTAATCAACATAATTGAATCCTAAATCTTAGTGCATGTCTTTCTAGTTCTTTATGGTCGCTAAGGACCCAATTGCATATGGGAGCATGTAAGTTAGTTAGAGCACAGACTTTCCAACCTTAATTATGAAGTAGGGTGCTTGATTTGGTTTCGAATTAATTGATTGTCAGCCTTTGTAGACATTAAATTAATTCATATCAGTTGGGTAGCTATGCATGCATAATTCGAAGACATGATCCTTTGGTGGAAAACAATGATTTAGATTACATTAAATTGCTACTTGATCTGAGAATTAGATGAACCAATTCTCCCATTTCATTTATCCCTAGCAATTTATCTTTCTTGCATTTTATTCAAATTTCAACAAAAACATAAAAATTCCATTTTTACTGTTCAATTTTAATTTAAAAGAAATTAATTCAATGCTTCTCTGTGGTTCGACCCCGCACTTACCATTTTTGCTAAGTTTTAGTAGTAATAGAAGTAGTTCGATACATACAAATTTTCTTTTGATCAAGTTTGAAGCTTATTAACGACGTAAGTTTTGGGCCTGTCAAGTGGCAAAGGGTTATACATAGGTTGAGAAGTGGACTATGAAGAAACTTTCTCACTTGTTTTCATGTTAATGTCTATTAAAATTCTCTTGTCTATTGTCACATATTATGACTATGAGATATGGAAAATGGATGTCACGGCTGCCTTTCTAAAAGGTAATCTTGAAGAGACCATCTACATGAATCAACCAAAAGAATTCATTGAGCAAAGTCAATAACAAAAGAGTTTGCAAGCTTAATCGATCCATTTATGGATTGAAATGAGCATCTTGATCTTGGAATATTAGTTTTGATAGTGCAATCAAATCTTATGGTTTTGATCAGAATGTTAGTGAGCCTTATATTTATAAGAAAATCATCAACAGTTCAGTAGCTTTCTTGTGTTGTATGTGGATGATATCCTATTTATTGGGCATAATGAAGGATTACTGACAGATATAAAAAATAGTTGCCTGCTCAGTTCCAAATGAAAGACTTGGGTGAGGCACATTTTCTTCTAGGGATCCAGATAATCAGGGATTATAAGAACAAAATGTTGGCCTTATCTCGGGCATCGTATATTGACAAGTTGTTTATCAGATATTTGATGCACAATTCCATGAAAGGTTTATTATCTTTAAGACATGGACTTGTTTTGTCTAAGGTACAGTGTCCTAAGACTCTTCAAGAGGTTGAAGAAATGAGACAGATTCCTTATGCATCAGTCGTTGACAGCCTTATGTATGCAATGTTATATACCAAACCTGACATTTGTTATATAGTAGGGATTGTCACTAAATATCAATCCAATCCAATATTAGATCACTGAACAGCGGTCAAAACAATCCTCAAGTATCTATGAAGAACGAGGGACTATGTACTTGTGTATGAAGCTAAGGATTTGATCCTTACAGGATACACAGACTCTGACTTTTAGACTGATATGGGTTCTATGAAATCCACATAAGGGTTAGTTTTCACTCTTGATGGAGGAGCTATAGTCTGGCAAAGCATCAAGTAAGGATGCATCAAAAACTCTACTATTGAAGCTGAATACGTAGTTGCTTGTGAAATCGCTAAGGAAATTATTTGGCTAAGGAAGTTCCTTACTGATTTGGAAGTCATTCCAAATATGTCTCTACCCATCACACTTTATTGTGATAATAGTGATGTTGTGGAAAATTCAAAGGAACCTACGAGTGACAAAAGAGGTAAACACATTGACAGGAAATATCACTTTATCTAGGAGATTTTCCAACGAGGTGACGTGATAGTCATGAAGATAGCTTCAAAGCATAACGTTGCTGATCCGTTTACGAAGGCTCTCACGACTAAAGTATTTGAGGGTCATCTAGAAAGTCTGGGTCTACGGGATATGCGACATATTGTCTAGCATAAGTGGGAGATGTCACTCGGGTATATTCTCAACTTTAGCTTTAGGACAAGTGGAAGATTCTTGGAATTAATGTCCTTATATTCTCATAGTTTGTAAACTTGTATAAACAAACTATTATTAATAAAATAATTGTTATTTTATGTGCATTAGCTCTATCCAATAAGTGTATATCCTAGGTTATTTTATGTAACTTAAACATGTATGTGGAGACATATAGATGGATCATGTTTAAGTAATAACCTGAATGGCCTGTAGTATATTGATCAGGTTGAGTACCTGATCCTGGTGACACTACGGATACGACTCACTTTGTAGTTGTTATAATTATTGTAAAGTGTTACACGTGATCTAAACCTGATCATTCATGTGGACACATGCGAGTAAAGGTATCCTATACAAAGAGTTTGTGTAAGACCGAATCACAAAATGATTAGTCTCTCTTTATAACACTGTTGCTAGAAGAGACTTACATTTCACTAGGATGACCACAAGTGTCTTGACCTTAATCCTAAGTGAGTTACGAGCTCCTACCTATAAGGGCGGTCCTTTGATTTGTATGGGTGAGAGTGACCAGATTCACTGATTCAATATGCCTACGATTTTGGGGATTCGTTTGAGTGGGGAGTTGGGAACTCAACTACACAAGATAGGATTCAATCCTTTGCTTTGTAGAATAAGTAGATGAATTGCTCCCTTAAAGGTTGATTCCGAGTCTTGAATAATGAGGGCTCTCACCCTCTCTCTGGTAAGAGAGGGGTATAGTTATAATGGGACTAAGACTAATTGTTCATTAGAGGGATCAAGAGTACTTAAGGAGTTAGATGTAACTACAAGGGTAAAATGGTAATTTTGACCCAATTGTTACTTACAAGCAATTTGTGAAGGGTCAACCTACTGTTAAATGGTTATATTTAATGGACACAGAAATATATCTATAGTACAAAGAGTGCAACTGTCAGTCTTTAGTGAAGTGATGGTCAGTTAATGAATGTTGATTAATTGATGAAAGAGTTTAATCAATTAATCTCTTATCATTGGAGCTTCAATTTGTAGGTTCATAAGGTCACCTTGTTAGCTCAATAAGGATTAATGAGAATAAAATTACTTTTGGTTTAATTGGAATTGTTCAAATTAATTAAAGGGAATTAATTGTATAAGATACAATTATAATAATGTATGTTGATACATTATGTAGTTTTATGAGATAAATATATATTTGAATACGATTCAAATATTAATCATATGAATACATATAGAAACTATATATTAAGAATTAATATGAATATGATTCGTATTAAAACTATATAGTTTGATAAAAGAGATTGTTATTTCAATATGATTCAAATGTTATTATATGATTGTAATTCATACAAAAACTATAGGTTAAAATAAATATGAATATGGTTTATATTAATACTATAGGTTATGTGAGAGAAAATAACTATATAGATTATATTATATATGATATAATAAACTGTAGGTTGTGTATTATGTGGGATATAATATATGATTTAATTATACTAATTAGTTAATATATTTAAATTAAAATTTATTTTATATAATATATGGTTTAATTATATTAATTAGTTAATATATTAAATTAAAATTTATTTTGAATTTTGAATTCACAATCTATAACTCCTTGAGAGTTATGAGAAAGTTGGAAAGGAAAACCAATTTGTAGGTTTTCACGTGAAGCTCTTTTCTTTTTTTATTTGGAAGTGCTCATATTTAGGTTGATGCCCTAAATCTCAATGGGTCCAGTAGTTTGTAATTGTAATGTATAAACAGTTTATTTGTTTAATAAAATCTGAGGCATTTTATTTGACATTAGTAGTATTAACCGACAAAACTAATAAACTAAGATCCAAAGTTGTCTTTTATAACTTGAGCATGTATGTGGAGATATACAGGTGGATCATGATCAAGCGATAACCTAAACGGTCTGTAGTAGATGGATGAGGTTGGGTATCTTATCCTGGTGACACTACAAATACAATTCACTTTGTAGTTGTTACAATTGTTGTAAAGTGTTGCAAATTATCTCATCCTTATCATTCATGTGGAGACATGTGAGTGGGGGTGTTCTATAAAAAGAGTATGTATAAGACCAGACCACGAAATAAATACTCTCATTATATAACACGAAAGAAGATACTTATATTTCATCTAGACAACCATAGGTGACTTGACTTGAATCTTGAGTAGGTTGTGAACTCCTGCCTTTGAAGACGGTCCTTTGATTTGCATGGGTGAGAGTGGCCCGTCCGCCGACTCAATATACCTACCATTTTGGGAATTCATATGATTGGGGAGCTGGGAACGTGGCTACATAAGAAGAAATTCACTCATTCTCTATAGTTTGAGAAAGTAGAGAAATTGCTCTCTTAAGGGTTGATTCCGGGACTTGAACAATGTGGCACCACACTCACTCTTTGGCCAAGTGAGGTTTGGTCCTAGTTAGACTATGACATGTTGTTCATTAAAGGGATCAATGATACTTAAGAAGTTAGATGTAACTAAAGGTGCAAAATGGTAATCTTGGCCTAGCTGTACTTACAAGCAATTTGTGAAGGGTCATTGCATCATTGATTTGTTATATCTAATGGACGCAAAAATATATATGTAGTATGAAGAGTGCAGCTATTAGTCTTTCGTGGAGTGATCGACAGTTAATGGAAGTTGGTTATATTAATTAAAGAGTTTAATTAATTAACCCAGTACCATTGGAGCTCCAATCTATGGGTCCATAAAGTCACTTCGGTAGCTTAACTTGCATTAATGAGAATCGAATTAATTTTGGATTAATTTAAATAGTTCAAATTAATTGAAAAAATTAATTATATATGAAATCATTAATATAAATTATTTATATGTGATATAATTAATGTAATGTATTTGATGTATTATAATATAATTTTTATTTGAGAGGAAATAAATATTTGAATATGATTCTAATATTAAATTATATGAATGTGATTCATACAAATATTATAGGTTAAATTTAATATGAATTTGATTCATATTAAATACTATAGGTTAAATGAGAGAATGATAATGTATCGGTTAAGTTATATACGATATAATATACACTATAGGTTATGTGTTATATTTAATACAACATAGGGTTTGTTATATTTATTAAAGTAGTTAATATATATATACATTTATTTTATATTAAATTCATTTTTAATTTAATATTAAATAATGGGGAAGGAGTTGTTTTAACTCTCTTAACCCATTTCTCTCGTTTAAACGTGTTAGAGGAAGAGAAATCTTTATATTTCTTTTCTTCTTCACAGAAGTGGTTACCCTTACATTTTTTTTACACAGAAAAAGAACTCTCGAAAAACTATCCTCTCAAGAAAAAAATCCCTCTCTTTCAAATTAAAATGAAGCTCACCCCTCTCGTCGATTCTCACCCTCCGAGAATACAAAGGTAACTTGTTGGTGGTGTTTTGTTGCATACTACGTGGTATTCAAGGAAGAGTACCATTCGTTGTGTTTGTGTAATGCGTAGGGAAGGAATCGTGAAGATTTTGAGTCTTCAAGGGTAAGTAAAAGACTCTCCCTTTGTTATCTCTTTAAACTGTGTAAAAGCATGTTGTTGGATTGAATGTTTATCGCATATAAGTTTCTGTCTTCTTTGATTTATTGTTGTTCTATAAAATTAAATTAAGAGACAAGATGCATATCACGCTTCCGCACGGTCTTCCAAACCTTTAATCGGTATCAGAGATAGGTTGAGTCTCTTAATTTTTTTCTGAACACTAAAATCAGATTTAAGGTGGGTGCATTTAGATCTGCATGGTTGACGTATGTTCTAAAGGTTTGCATTGTGAATGTTTTCGAAATTAGCATAGTTAGACTTCTTTCATCTTTAAATTCCTTGTTTCGTAAGGGTCTATTGTATTTTAAAGGCATTAATTCATACTATCGAGTCAATATTAATGTCTGTGTCGTCCAGGTCATGATGTTGGTTTCAATTTGGTGGAATTCAGAGCTTTTCTGATGCATTCGAAAGAAGGTCGTAGCCTAGAGCGCAACTGTGCCCTTGTGCAGCGCCACGACGCTCCAAGAAAACCACATGAAGCGCAGCGGCACTCTTCATAGATTCGTTGCGCGCTATGCGGCTTTCAACCAAGCGCCTCTGCGCTCTAGTCATAGCACTACGACGCTTTGGCAAATTGGACCAAAGTGTAGTGGTGCTCTCCCTAAGCATCGTTGTGCTCCAACAACATGTGCGTGCATTTGGGAAGTTCGTGAAGACATGTATTCAAGCCTTGAGGAAAGTAGTTTGCAGCAGTTTTTTCTTTTTATTTTATTTATTAATTATTAATTATTATAATTATTCTTTTGTTAATTAAATTATTATCATTGTTATAATAATTTAATTAAAGTTAGGCATGCCAATTTTTGTCCAAGATTGCTATTTTATTTAATTGTACATGTGATGTATGATTTTATATTTTTATATGTCATATTGTATGTCATATAGTTGTAGGGATCAAATCCCAAGCAGAAGCATGTGAATGCCTTGCATCTCAAAAACTGATTTTTGAAAAAACAAATACAGTATTCTAAAATAGAACATATGAAGAAGAAACATGTGTAATAACATGCTTTAGAGAAAGGAAAGAACTATTCGTACCTTTATAGATTCTCGAGTTCCACGAAAAATCCACTCGATCTCGGCACAGGCTTCTTCTCGACCAAACTTGAACACAACCATGAGAATAATCTTATTATTCTCAAGGATTCCAATAGAAGAATAGATGGTATCCAACTAATTGGAAGAGGAAGAGGATGAAAGATTTCTTAGAGAGAATGAAGAGAGGGTTTGTATTTGGTGGCTAGGGTAAATCTCACCAAATGAATTCTTACCCTAAAAGGGCCATAAGAAGGGTATTTATATGGAGAAGGGTTAGCTCTTTCTTCAAGCCTTTCCCAATTTACCTTATTCTCAATTAATTAAATAATTTTTATTTAATTAATTAGCACATTAATTAAATAACCATCTATACATTAAATCCAATTTAACATATATATTTAATTAACAAAAATAAACATCTATACATTAAATCCAATTTAGCATATATATTTAAGTAACAAAAATAAACAACTATATATTAGATCCAATTTAACATATATATTTAATTAACAAAAATAAACATTGTACGTTTATTTGCACCACCTCTCTATTAATTTAACTAATTAATTCTTTATGAATCTAATTCATTTGAATCTCATTCAAATATTTCTCTCTAACTTAATTTAAATTATAGACCACATCTATAATCAATTTCATATTAATCAACTTAATATACAATTTTCTCAAATCGGTTTGAACAATTCAAATCATTCGTCTTTAATATATTTTAATGAGCTAACAAGGGGACCTGGTGGACTTACAAATCAAAAGCTCTAACAATATAAGATTAATTGGTTAAACTCATTAACCGAGTTAATTAATATTCGTTAACTGTGAGTACACTCCACTAAAGACTCACAGTTGCACTCTTCTCACTATAGATATATTTCTGTGTCCATGGATATTAACCAATAACAACAAGTTAACCCTTTCATGAGTGTTTGTAATGCCAACTGGGTCAAATTACTGTTTTACCTTGGGTTACCTCTAACTTCTTAAGTACCAGTACTCTTCTAATGAACAACTTGTTTATGATCCAACTAATAAAGAGAAACTCCTCTCGTGCCAATGAGAGGGTAGGACCCTTAGTTCAAGTTCCGAAGACACTAGTTAAGGGAAACTCATCTACTTACCCTGAAGTTGGGAAGTAGTGAATTTCATCTTGTATTATTATGTTCCTAACTCCCCACTCGGTCTTGTTCCTTAAATGTTAGACATATTGGGTCAGCAGATTGGCCACCTCACCCATAAAAATTGAAGGACAATCCCACGTGAGTAGGAGTTCATAATACACTAAGGATTAAGACTAAGTTGCCTAGGTCATCCAATTGAAATATAAACCTAACTAGTCAAACAATGTTACATCTAGTGTTTACTATTTTGCGATTTTGTCTTATGTAAATCATTGCATAGGATACCTCCACTCACATATCACCTATAAAAATGTGTTGGATCGTTGCGTTTGTATAAAATACAAATGGGTCATATCCGTAGTACCCAGCCTCATCCCTATACTATAGACCCTTTAGGTTGTTTCTTGAACAATGATCCCTATATGTCTCCATATACAGTTCAAGACTCATAAGGCAGCCTTGGATGTTAGTTTATTGGATTTAGGATTATTAAGACAAAATAAAATGTAACACAATCAATGACATTTATTGAACTAACATCAATAACTCTTTATTGATGACAATCAATTAATAATATTTATTATCTATGAGTTTTAAGGTATAAAACCCAACAATAGGAAAATCCCACCTTAAGATAAACATTATTCATTCATCATATTTATTATAAACGTTATAATATATAGTTGCATGAATTTTATTTCAGGCATACTCATGCATCATATAATATAAGAGTGATAATATATGAATGCATGCATTAATAACATTACCATGTATCATTTATATTATAAATGTTATAATTATTGGGGTAGATGCCCTAAATCTTGTAGGGTTTTATAGTTTGTAATTGTATTGTACAAACATCTTATTAATTTAATAAAATATGTGATGTTTTATTTGACATTTAGTTGCATTAAACCTACAAACCAATAAACTAATGATAACTCTCAAAAAGAGCTATTATTCCTAGCTTAATTTGGGTTCATTATCAAATTTTACGTGTTTTTCCCTATTTTGAAGGCACTGAGCAATCAAGAGGTAGAATTAATCATTTGATGAAGAACGGGGTTAATTTGAAGCTATTTGGAGTTGATTTGAACATCTAGGCTTCAAAGGAGTTGAAATTATCAAGATGCCATCAAGTTCCACCGAGTATAATCAGCCATTGAGTATCATCGAGTAAAAGGCTATCGAGTATAATCGAGTAAAAGGCTGTCGAGTAAACGAGCATCGAGCATTGTGCATCGAGTATCGAGTTTTTGACAGAATGCAAAATGTTACAATGCTGCCCTGAGCGTCACAACGCTCCGAATGTTCAACCTCGCCACCGTTGCAATGCAGCCTGACGTCCAACGCTTAGGGATAGAATGCCCAGCGTTGCGACGCTACGATGATTGATGGATTTTTATGCTCCCCTTTAGCCGCATCAGTGTTGTGACGCTGCCTCATTTTTTATAAATACTCCTCTTCATTTTAAGTCGAAATATGCTGAATTTTGGAGGCAAACTGATGGAGGCCAAAGTAAAACTTAATTATTCTTCTTTTCCCTTCTGAATTTAGTATCTTTAGATTAGTTTTTCTTTTTATTTTGGGATGTAATCGACGAATTGGATGTGTATCTCGGATTTGTCTATGAATTAAGAGGTAACTCCTATCTAATTTTTTTTTTCAGCAAGAGCCCTATATTTATTTTCTTGAAGGTTTTTCTAATTAATTTAATTGAATTGTTGTGAACTCTTTAGATGAATTTATTTTAATATTAATAGAGTTTCTTTAAATTGATCTGACAAATCAAATGATGGAAATTCTTGTTTGCAAAATCGGTATAGCCTATATAATATTGATTGATTAAGTTGCACATATTAGGATCGCATATGTGAAGTCTAGACTTTTTCTGACCAAATGCCTGTATGCCCTAATATAATCTTTTCCAATTAAATCATGCTATAAGATATGGCTTTTCGGCTTGTAGTATGTCTCAACAATTGAACCCTTTCGTAATGCAATTCAATTTTAACTTGTATATCGCTAAGAAGGAAGAGTTGTAAATTGAATTAGGGCTAATTTGGTTTAATATCGAATTTGGCTAATTGCTATTAGATTTTCTAATAGGTTGAGGGATTGACAGATTCAGTGTAATTAATTGATGCCTAATGAAAAAAATTGCATAGGAAACTCTCTCTTGCTTTAGAAATTAGATAGACTCCTATTCTAATTACATTTACCTTTTTATTTTAATTTCACGCATATATCTCTTCCACACAAAACCCCTCATTTACCGCTTTAGTTGGAAAATTAACTTAACGAAACCAATCGCGCTTCTCTGCAAATCAACTCATACTTACCACTGTTTCTACGTCATTGTAGTGATAGGAGTAGTTCAGTATTATAAATTTTTTTTAATTAAGTTTGAAGCATATTAACGACGTAAGTTTCGGGCATTGATTCTAATCAACCAACTAACATCCAAGGTTATCTTGTAGCTTAAACATGTATGTAGGGACATACGGGTGCATCATGTTTAAGTGGTAACCTAAATAGTCTGAAGTAGATGGATAAGGCTGGATATTTTATCTTGGTGACACTATGAGTACGACTCGCTTCGTAGATGTTACAATCATTGTAAAGTGCTACAAATGATCTGATCTTGATCATTCATGTGGAGACATGTGAGTGGAGGTATTCTATACAAAGGAGTTTGTATAAGACCGGACTACGAAATGTTTAGTCTTATTATATAACACCGTTCATAAAAGAGACCTGCATTTCACCAGGATGACCATAGGTAACATAACCTGAATCCTAAGTGAGTTGTGAACTGCTGCCTACGAAGGTGATCCTTTGATTTTCATGGATGAGAGTGGCCAGATCGTCGACTAACAAGCCTACTATTTTAGGAATTCGTCTGATTGGGGTGTTGGGAACACAGCTACACAAGAAGAAATTCACTCATTCTCCAATGTTGGGGCAAATAGATAAATTACTCCCTTAAGGGCTAATTCTGGGGCTTGAACAATGTGGCGCCACACTCTCTCTTGGCCCAAGAGGGGTTTGGTCATAGTTGAACTATGATTTATTGTTCATTAGAGGGATTAGTGGTACTTAAGGAGTTAGATGTAACTACAGAGACAATACGGTAATTTTGGCTCAATTGTACTTACAAGCAATTTGTGAAGGGCCATTATACTGTTGACTGGTTATATCCAATGGATACAGAAATATATTTGTAGTGTGAAGAGTGCAGTTATCGGTCTTTAGTGAAGTGCCTGACAGTTAACAGATGGTGAATAATTTAATTAAAGAGTTTAGTTAATTATTCACGAACCATTGGAGATTCAAGCTACAAATCCATGACGTCCCCTTTGTAGCTCAATGGAAATTAATGGGAATAAATTTTTGGATTAATTTGAATTGTTCAAATTGATTGAGAAAATTAATTATATGTGATATAATTAATTTAATCTAATTATATATGATATATTTACTATAATGTATTTGATACATTATAATATAAAGTTTATATGAGAGGAAATAAATATTCATTATGTGAATTGGATTCATATAATTAAATTTAATATAAATAGGATTTATATTAAATATCATTGCTAAGAGAATTAAACTATGGGTTATATTGTATTGGATACAATATTAAACTATATGTTATATGTTATATTTGATATAACATATAGTTTAATATATATTATTTGATAAAGTTGTTATCATATAAATATATATTGAAATTTTTATTAAAATTAATTTTAATTTTAAAAACAATTTTAGGGAGGGAGTTGTAACTCCCTCCCCCTTTTTCTCTCTACATCGTGCAGGAATGGGTGAGTGGTTCTTCATTATTCTTCTTCTTCCTAAAGAAAAATTATAGAAGGGCTCTATAATTTCTCTCAAGCTTACCCACTCTCTCGATCTCTTTTCTCTAATTTTTCCTCTTCCAAAATAGCCATAACCCACATCTCCTGGACTCTCATCCAGAGAATACAGTGGATTTCTTGTGGTGGTGTTCCATATGGTTCGAGGGATTCTTGTTGAAAAACGGTTCTTCAAAGGTAAGGGTTTCTAAACCCCTTTACTCTTCTTTAATTATTCTCAAGCATGTTGTAAATTAATTTTAAATGCATAATCTGAATGTTTTGTTTGCTATAAAATTTAATTCTATAAATTTTGGGTTTAGGTCTGACCCCGTTTTTCGCTCATGGACCTTCATTGGTTCCTTCAATAATATATAGTTAGTATGTATGGATGTATGTTATTTTTTTCATTACTTTAATATATAACTGTTGTGTATGGTATGTAATGAAAAATGGGATTGGATGTTGCATGACACCACTTTAGGTTAATTATAAATGTTATAATTTTTATAAGTATGTCATTAGATGCAATCTTAGGTTTTAATTTACTTCATTGTTCTTTATAATTGTTATAAATAAATTACATTAGAAATTAAAAATCGATAATAAAGAGTTGCATGCTAACATATGTTAAAATCATTTTTTAAAGGGTAATTACAATTGGTAGTATCTTTAGGAATAATAACCAAGTGTATAACATCATTTAAAAAAATTTGAAAATATAGCCAAGTCTATCAGCGATAGACTTCTATCACCTATATCATTCCCAATGAGTAGGATATCATCCACATATAACACAATGAGTAGGATATCATCCACATACAGCACAAGGAAAGCTATTGAGCTGTTGATGATTTTCTTGTAAACACAAGGTTCATCAACATTCTGATCAAAGCCAAATGATTTGATCGCACTATCAAATCTAATGTTCCAAGATCTAGATGCTTGTCTTATCCCATAAATGGAGCTATTAAGTTTGCAAACCTTTTGCTCTTGATATAGAACAATGAATTCATCTGGTTGAGCCATGTAGATGGTCTTCTCAAGATTACCATTCAAAAAGGCAGTCTTGACGTCCATTTTCCATATCTCATAATCATAAAAATGTGGCTATGGACAGGAGAATCCTGATAGACTTCAACATGACAACAGGTGAGAAAGTTTCCTCATAGTCCACTCCCTTGACCTGGGTATAACCCTTTGCCACGAGTCTAGCCTTAAAGGTCTGCACCTTTCCATCTACACCTCTTTTCCTCTTGTAGTTCCATTTACAACCTATAGGTTTTTCCCCCATCATGCTAATCCACAAGTTTCCAGACGAAATTGAAGTACATAGAATCCATTTCCTGATTCATGGGTTTAATCCACTCATCATTGTCAACATCCTCCATTGCTTACTTATAAGACAATGATGGGTCCTCAACTCCATCATCAAACATGATGTTTTGGGCTTCAGTCAAACCCATGTAGCGTTCTAATGGGTTCGCAACCCTCCCACTACGTCGAGGCAGTCTCAACTCTTGAGATGGTTGACTAGATGAACCAACATCAACAACTCTTGTTGATCTATTAACCTGTTCAACAACTCTCATTGAACTCTCAAATGTCTCACTAGAAATCTCATTTAAAACAAGCTTACTTCCTGGCTTATGATCCCGTATGTGGTCTTCTTCCAAGAAGATAGCATTTTTCAATACAAACACCTTGTTCTCACTTGGATCATAGAAGTATCCACCCCTCGTTTCTTTGGGGTAGCCTACAAAAAGGCACTTTCAAACGCGATTCCAACTTTTTAGGGTTAGCCACAAGCACGTGGGCTAGACATCTCCAAATCCTGAAGTGGTGTAAACTACCTTTACGGCCTCTCCATAGCTCAAAAGGTGTCTCAGAAACACTCTTTGAGGGAACATTGTTCAAAATATAAACTGCAGTCTCCACTATAAATCCCCAAAACGAGTCTAGAAGATGAGCGTAACTCATCATAAATCAAACCATGTTCAACATGGTTCTGTTTCTCCTTTCTGATACACCATTCTGCTAAGATGTACCTGGGGCCAAGAGTTGGGATGTGATTCCATGTTTTATCATATAGTTTTGGAACTCTAAGTCCGTATACTCTCCACCACGATCAGATCGTAGTATTTTTATCTTCTTACCTAACAAGTTTTCAACTTCAACCTTATACTCCTTGAACTTTTCAAGAACGTCAGACTTATGTTACATTAGGTTTAGATACCCATGAATTATCATCTATGAAAGAGATGAAATATTCATACCCACCTCGAGCTCTTGCACTCATCGGACCACAGAGGTCTAAATGTATAAGCTCCAAGATTTCTTTGGCTCTATAACCTTTTCCAGTAAAAGGTCATTTGATCATTTTGCCTTCTAGGCATGATTCACATACCGACAAAGAGTTTTCTTCTAAACCATTTAGAAGTCCACATTTCGCCAACTTCTCAACCCTATTGAGATTGATGTGATCTAACCTTAGATGTCAAAGATGGGTGTTTTCCTTAGGAGAAACCTTTGGTCTTTTTGCAGTTGTCTCTGTTTTGAACATTTCAGTATTAAGCAAGGCTTTTATGACTAACGGCCTTAGTACATACAAGTTATTTTCCATTGAACCAAAACCAATCTCCATACCATTCTTAAAAATAAACATTTTATTCTCAGAAAAGGAGGCAGAATAACCTTGTTCAATCAGACAAGAAACTGAAATTAAGTTCCTCTTGATATGAGGAACTACATAAACATTATCCAGTAACAGATAACGTTTCTTGTCCAAAAATAACTTTAGCCTGCCTACAACAACAGCTAAAACAACCTCACCAGTACCAACTCGAAGAGTCAACTCTCCAACTTCCAACGTTTTCCAAGAACTAATTCCTTAGTAGGAAGAACTTACGTGGTTAGTAGCACATGAATCAAGTATCAAGGCAGAATCATCATTCTCTACCAAACACGTCTCCAAAATAGATAAATCACATTTATCGTCTTTAGACTTCTTTCTTTTCTGGAGAGTTGTGCGATCGGTATCAGAATCTAAATAAGCTCCAAGTTCCATTCTAGAGAACAATTCTCGTCGATGAACTTCATCAGAGTCGGCAACAATTGCTTTCTCTTTTAGTCCTTTGACATTCAAGAAAGATTGGAGGTTATCTTAGGAAATGATACTACTGGTTTCTTTGTCATCCGTCCCTTTTTGCTCAAAAAATGAGAAATTACGTTCAAACAATTCTTGCAACGAGTCCATGATCTCACGTACAATGACCATGTTCTCAACTCTTTTGGCTAATGCATCAGGTATGCTAGCCAAAATGTGAAGTCGGACCATCGAATTAGCCTTCATCTGCACCTCATATGCATTATGAACATTTCGCGGTGCATCAGGGTTTGAGACTTGAGGACACTCCGCAACCATGACACACTCCAGGTTGTTTATCATGAAATATGTTATAAGAGACTCTTTCCAACGTATGTAATCGATCAAATTAGAAAAGGAAACTAACGGAAAATAATACAATGACATGTTGCTGAAAAAACAAACATATTGGTCTACGTTAGATTTTAGCAAATACTCTTTAAAAACAAATCCAATCTGGTTTAGCAAAATCTAAATGAACCCATGTGACATCTAGTTTTGCAATGACACTTCAGTGGTTTAGGACAAAAGCCACCGAAGGGTAGTTAATTTATCCCTCCTCTGAATTGAGACACTCTCAACCAATCATTACACCAGACCAACTCTTGTTCCTATAATGACTAGCCATCATTGATTGAAATCAATAACTTGCTTAACAATTTCCCGTAAATGTGACCATTCATTTTAGATCCTAGAGTTTTGCCCAGAGCAGCCAATCTGAAGGGAAAAAACTAAAGCGGCCCTATCCATTTCTGGAGTTTTCCTCGATATTGACCAATCGCACAAACCATCCGAAAGGGGACGCTCCCAGGGCGCCATGAGGTCGTGCGAGAAGATCTCACGGTGCAAACCAATGAAGGAGACCGTAGGATATGTTGACACACATCCTTCTCCCACTTACTATAAATACTCTCTCCATTCACCTTGATATTGACTCATGCAAACACCATCCGAAGAATAAAGCAAACTATTACAAAAAAAAAAAAAAAACATTGAGTCCACCGATTCAAACAGGCAAAGTAGGTCTTGAACCGTCTGGGCAGAGTCGCGTCTCCTTGATCGTGTAACAGCTCCTTGTAATCATCTAGCAATGTTGTACAAGCATAAACGATCGTTTAGCATGGATCGAGTGCCTATGACTATGCGATGAAGCATGAAGGTCACGTGATCGTGCAGCGCACATCGTGTAATGCATGCCTAAATGATTGAGTATACGATAACTATGCGGTGAAGCATGATCGTCTAAATGATCGCAAAGCAAGCGTCAAGTATTGTATACTGGGTGATCGAGTAGCCAGTGACTATGCAATGAAGTATGTTGGACTACACGATCATTTAGTGCGTGCGCCTACCATGTGACAAGTATTACACTTTATGTGACCGTTTACCCCAAGTGTCTACACGATCGAGTAGCCAACACAAAACGATAAAGTAAACTCTCTACTCAGTCGTTTAGCATTAACCATGCGATTGTTTAGTAAATACTACACAATCGGGTAGAACTTTTCTACATGACTGTTTAGCCAAATTTAAACGATCATTTAGCCTGGGCTACACGATGCGACCAACTTTTGGTCTTCTTCCTCAATGAGAACAGCATCTCCATGGTTCGAAACGTCATCACGAACGACTCAAATCACTTCAAACACTTTGAATATAAACTCGATTGCTTGTTAATTATGCCCAAAAACGCAGAGGCCCTTACAAATTAACACTTTGTAAACTTAAAGCAAGCTTTAAATAGAGGAAATCATCTCGTAAACATCTATCAACACATCCACAAACACATTTAACTCTTAAATGCATTGTAGAACACTTAAAACCCACCATGACTGTAAAATAAGTTCAATACAACAATGGAATTTGGAATATCAGAACAACTTGGCTCTGATACCAATTGAAGGAAATCTAAATAGAGCACCATGTGAGCGAAAGCAGATCATTCCAAATCCAATTGAGAAAGAACATAAACAATTACAATCTAAACGGAAACGATTATGCATAATAAAAAATTACAGCATGCTACTTAATATGAAGATACAAGGGATAGAGTATGTGAATCTTTGAAGAACTCTTCTTCAAGTGTCGCTCGATCGGTAACGCGTTCAACAGCACAAACTCGAACGCAACGATAAGAACACGATCTCAACAAACAACTAGATGCACCTTGATCACAATCGAGTTCAACCCGACCCTCAAACAGAATTAGAACACCACCATAATGGTTAACTTGGTATTCTCGGTGTGAGAATCTAGGAGTTGTGGGCTCTGTATGATTTTGGATTGAGGAAAGCAGGAGGTAGATGATCGAGTAAGTGGGAGATGAATGTTGTCTATCGTATAGATGAAATACTCGATCGTTTAGAAAGATGAAACTTATCATATAGACTTTGCTACTCGATCGTGTAGCAACGAGTAAATTAGTAACTATCGTATAGTAAACTCGTAACTCGATTGTGTATGCTCTTTATGCTACCGTTTAGTAAAACATTTTTACTTGATTGCCTTTTTGTGAGATTATTTCGAACGAATCATCAACATCCTAATTTGGAAAACAATCTTTCTTTTATCTCATAGTTACCATAAAACTTCCAATAACCTCTCACTTAATCTGGTTATTAGAGAAAAAGAATTATTAATTATCGTATACTTAATGTGTTATAAATAAATATAATAACCAACTTATCATATTATATTTATAACCTATAGTTTGAATATTTCATCATATGAAACATATAAACCATAGTTCTTTTTCTATTTTATGGTATTTAATATAAATCATATTTATATTAATTCCTCCAATTAATGTATCTAATACATCATATCAATTATATTACATATAATTGAATTTCCTCTTATTAATTTGAAGATTTCAAATTAACCCAAAATCTGATTCTCAAATTGAACCCATGGAGCTACCAAGGGGACCTCATGGACCTATAGCTTGAAGCTTCGACAATATGTGAATAACTGATTAAACTCTTTAATCACGAGATCCATCATCCGTTAACTGTTGGTCACTCCACTAAAGACCGACAACTGCACTCTTCGCACTACAGATATATTTTTGTGTCCATATGACCAATCAATAATACGATGACCCTTCACAAATCGCTCATAAGTACAACTGGGCCAATTCACCGTTTTGCCCTGTGTAGTTACATCTAACTCCTTAAGTACCACTGATTCCTCTAATGAATAATAAGTCATAGTCCTACTATGACTAAATCCTTTCGGGCCAGGAGAGGGTGTGACCACTATGTTAAAGACCTCGAATTAGCCCTTAAGGGAGAAATTTATCTACGTACCTCTGCTTCGGGGAAGGAGTGAATTCTATCTTGTATATTTGAGTTCCCAACTCCCCAATCAGACGAATCCCCAAAATGGTAGGCTTGTTGAGTTAGCAATCTAGCCACTCTCACCTATATAAATCAAAAAATCGCCCTCATAGGCAAGAGTTCCCAACTCACTCAGGATTAAGGTCATGTCATCTATGGTCATTTTAATGAAATGTAATTCTCAATTATCAATGACGTTATATAAAGAGACTAATCATCTCGTGGTTTTGTCTTATACAAACTCTTTGTATAGGATACCCCAATTCACATGTCTCCACATGAATGGTCAGGATCAGACCATTTGTAGCACTTTACAACACTTGTAACATTACCAATGGGTCGTATCCGTAGTGTTAACAAGATAAGGTATCTCTCCTTAATCCATCTACTACAGACCATTTAGGTTATTACTTAAGGCATGATCCACTTGTATGTCTCCACATACATGTTTAAGTTACATGAAATAACCACGAATCTTAGTTTATTGGATTTGAGTAAATGCATATAAAATAACATTTATTTTATTAATAACAATATGTTACAAAGTGTTACAAACTACGAGACGATCAGGAGAATTAGGACACCAATCCCAACAGGCATAATACGCACCCAGTACAAAATTGTTCGGATTGGTGTCCTAAATCTCTTGTAATCTCGTAGTTTGTAAACATTGTATAAACATATTGTTGTTAATAGAATAAGTGTTATTTTATAAGCATATACTCAATCCAATAAACTAAGATCTAAGGTTACTTCATGTAATTTAAACAAGTATGTACAGACATACAAGTGGATCTTGTTTAAATAATAACCTAAACGGTCTGTAGTAGATGGATAAGATTGGGTACCTTATCCTGGTGACATTATGGATACGGCTCGCTTTATAGGTGTTACAAGTGTTATAAAGTGCTACAAATGATTTGATCCTGATCATTCATGTAGAGACATGTAAGCGGGGGTATCCTATACAAAGAGTTTGTATAAAACCGAATCACGAAATGATTAGTCTCTTTATATAACGTCGTTAATATAGAGACTTACGTTTCACTAGGATGACCATAGGTGACATGACTTGAATCCTGAGTGAGTTGAGAAATCCTGCTCATGAAGGCAGTCCTTTGATTTGTATGGATGAGAGTGGCCAGATTACCAATTCAACAAGCTTACAATTTTAAGGATTCATCTGACTAGGTAGTTGGGAACATAGTTATATGAGACGGAGTTCACTCCTTCCTCGATGCTGGGGCAAGTAGATAAATTGCTCCCTTAAGGGTTGATTCCGGGTCTTGAACATAATGGCCACACCCTCTCCTGGCCCGGGAAGGACTTGGTCATAGTTGGAATATGACTTATTGTTCATTAGATGGATCAGTGGTACTTAAGGAGTTAGATGTAACTACAAGGGAAAAACGGTATTTTTGGCTTAGCTATACTTATGAGCAATTTGTGAAAGGTCATCACACTGTTGATTGGTTATATCTAATAGACACAGAAATTTATTTGTAGTGCGAAGAGTGCAACTGTCGATCTTTAGTGGAGTGACCGACAGTTAATAGATGTTGGGTAATTTAATTAAAGAGTTTAATTAATTATCCGAGTACCGTTGGAGCTTCAATCTACAGGTCCATAAGGTCCCTTCTATAGCTCAGCAGGGATTTAATTGAGAATTATTTTTTGATTAATTTGAAGTGTTCAAATTAATTGAGGGAATTAATTATATATGATGTAATTAATTAAATTGATTGTATATGTGATATAATTAATATAATGTATTTGATACATTATAATTTAAGGTAATATGAGAGGAATTTGAATTTGATTCAAATACTAATTATATGAATGAGATTCATGTAACTAAATTTAATATAAATGTGATTTTTATTGAGAGGAATTTAAATATTTAGATATGATCCAAATATCAATTATATGGATAAGATTCATATAAGTGAATTTAATATAAATGTGATTTATATTAAATGTCATGTATTGTTGAGAGAAAATAAAATCTATAGGTTATGTTGTAATTGATATATTATAAAATTATAGGCTATATGTTATATTTGATATAACATATAGTGTATATATACAATAAAGTAATTATTAATATATATATATAATTTAATTGAAATTAATAAAAGGGAAGGAGTTATAACTCCCTCCCCATTTTCTCTCAGTTATTTTTACGTGGGATGTGGTAGAAGATTCATCATTTTTCCTCAATTCCCTCTGAGAAAAATTTCTCCCAAAAAAAAAAAACTTACAGAGAAGAAAAGTTCTTCTCTTCCCTCTCCTCCTCTCCATCTCCTTCTCTCTTCCAAGGATTCAAGCAAAGCCCACAACTCTTGCTTGAATCCTTTATCCCAAGAGATTACATAGGGTTTTCAAGTGAGGGTGTCCCTTTTGAAGGAGACCCATGTGAAGAAGGTGATCCATTCGTGTTTTGTTCGAGGGAGTTCTTGAAGAAATGGTTCTTCAAAGGTAAGGGTTTTTGAAACCCAAAGTAATTTTTTTTAAAGCATGTTGTAATTTAAATAAATGCATATCTTGTTCTTATTTACTGTAAGACTTATATTCAATGAAAACGGAATTTGGGTCGATCTTGCTTCCGCTCAAAGGATCTTTTTCGAAAATTTCCTTAAAATATCTCTCACTTGCCTTAGACTAACTGTGGCCTATCCCATAAACCCACACTCTGCAGGTGACAATCAAATACCTTAGCCATGAGGGCCTTTGTAAATGGATCAGCAACATTGTGCTCCAAAGCTATTTGCATGAAGATCACGTCCCTCCGATACACAATCTCTCGAATGAGATGATACTTCCGTGCTATGTGTTTCCCGTGCTTGTGACTCTAAAGCTCTCGGGGATCATCTATAGCACCACTATTATCATAATAAAGGTTGGTGGCCTTTGACATATTTGGAATCACTCCTAGATCATTCATGAATTTCCTAAGCCACACAGCATTTTTAGCATCTGTTGGAATACCGAAACATGCAACGGAAGAAAACAAGATCATTAAGCATTCTAATTCCTTAAGTTTGACATCAAAATTAGCATGTTTATAGGATAATAAGATAGTTTCAAGAAACACATACCTTTGAAGAATTCCTTTCCGATCCAAGCTGCTCCTCACAAATTCTCAACTCCAAATCTTCAGTGAACCACCAAGAGATCTTCTCTACTATTCTCAACTTTGAATTTGAGAAGTGGAACTCACAATTGTGTTGAATTTGTGAAGGGAAAAGGATGAGTTTTTAGATGAAGGAGAAGAACTCAGCAGAAACTTTTTCCTCTAGTTCTCCTTCCATTCTGTGTAAAATTGAAGAGTTTTATGTAATCATTACATGCATCTCCTAAACTTTTCAGCAATATGACACTTCAAGAAACACTCAAGAAGTGAGATTAGGTGTTTCATTGAGATCAATCCACCAAAATAAGCCAAATTTGTGGATCTTTCCACTATCTTAGTTTAATTCCAAAACTAAATTGAATTAATTTTCAATCTTCATTTTAATTAACTCAAAATTAATTAAACTAACTAAGAAAACAATATTCAATTTCTGAATTTGAATAAGAAATGAAACTTAATTTTAATTTAGTTAATTAAACAAATTTAATATCAAATATTAAATTAATCAAACACCTAATTTTAAACATGAATCATATTCATGTAATTAATATTTAAATATTATAAACTCACCAATTTTGTTTAATTTCAATAAATTAAACATTAATTAATTATATTGAATATAATTATACAAACCTTAGTTTGAATTTGAACTATTCAAATTAAAACCTTAAATTCAATTTGAACATTTCAAATTGAAATTAAATTTGAACATTTCAAATTGAAATTAAATTTGAACACTTTAAATTGATATCATTCTAAATTCACTCAATTTACTAATTCAAGATGTTCATGTTTTACGAGCTAGTAGAGAGACCTTATGGGCCTACAGATCATGAGCTCCAAGGATTTAAGATTAATTAGGTAAAACTCTTTAGACCAAATTAATCAATATTCATTAACTATCGAGTCACACCACTATAGCTCGATAGTTGCACTCTTCTCACTGTAGATATATTTATGTCCACTTGATTTAACCATAATCAGTAAGTCAACCCTTCACAAGTTGTTCGTAATAACGGCTGGGTTAAATGGTGTTTTACCCCCAAAATTACGTCTTCCTCCTTAAGTCCTACTGATCCTCTAATGAAAAATTGGTTTGGGATCCAATCACTAAACTGGATCCCTCTCAGGCCAATGAGAGAGTGGGGCCCCTTGTTCAAGACCTGGATTCAACACTTAAGAGAACAACCTTTGTAAACCTCGTACTCCATATTTCCTACATAAGTGAGTAACTATTGTGTTAAGTAAAATTATGAAAGGAGATGAAGAAAGTAGGCAGATGGAGGAAGAAAATTCTAAGTGTTAGAAATACTTAATCAAAGTTGAGTTTTAGATAATATAACAAGTGAAAATTTGGCTAAGTGTAAGGTCAAAAGGACCCATGCATTAAGTGTTAGGAGACATTAACACATAAGATGAGAAGGCAACCATGCTTTTGTAAGGTTGGATGCATGATTGGCCGAAGTATTGGCAAGAGGCATTTCCAAGAGTTGCTCATGCGTTGGGTATGTGTGAGCGAGAGCGAAGAAAGCGAGATGTTGAGCGCAAGGCGATGGGGTAGACAATCATATAGTAAGTGTGCGGAGCTACACAATGAGGTAGGCGAACGTGTAGGCGGGCGCTGGGCGATCATGTAATAATTGTGCTGAGGTAAACGATGCTCGCAGTAGCTAAGTGATAGGCTATGCGCGAGATCATTGAGAGCAAGATCAGCGAGATCGCTGAGAGCGAGATCGTTTGCTAAACGATTGAGCTAGACAATAGGCGTTGGGTGCTAGACGATACGAAGAATCTCGCTAAACGATAGCACTATACGTTGGACGATAGCGATAAGCGATTGGGTGTTGGCACTGCACGATTGGCATCACTGCTAGATGATGCGCTGCACGACAAGTGCTAGATGATAGACGTTGAATGCTAGACAATAGACGTTGAATGTTAGATGATGGAGTATGCGATGCATGCTAAATTTATATTATGAGGTGAAGGCCTAACATGGGTTATGAAGGAAGGAAAAATAAATTAATTAAAGAAACTCACTGATGGGAATTGGCTGAAAGCCTAAGTGCTGGATGAGGTGGCAGTTTAACCCTTGAACAGGGGAGGCGGGAGGAAGTATAAAAGGGAGAGGAACTTCAGAAGCACAGTTTTGGAAAATGAATTGAGCAAATTAAGTGAGTACGGTGCCATTCGAAAGCTGGGAGAATCTAGTTTTTTAGGTTGTTTTTCCGAAGAAATATCTCACATGGATAATAACAAAAAGTGAAGAATTTGCAGAAGGGGTAGATTCAAAGTGAAGAATTTGCAGAAGGGGTAGATTCTTGGATTAATCAGGGCCCGAAGTTAGGATTGGAATCTCCAAGTCAAATTACAAGGAATTTGGGACCGATATTTTAAAGTAAGAAGAACTCAATTCTAAACAAGTTTATAGAAGAAAGTTTCTTAAAAAGAGTTCTGGATTTTGAGTTATGAATTTTTGAAGTTGGAACAGGGAATCGGTGCGTAAGCAAGCAGCTGCTTGGGAAGATTAAGCAAGCAGCTCACCATAGTGAGCGAGAGCGAGCAAGAGATAAGAAAATGAGCGAGAGTGAGTAAAGGAAGAGAAGGATCTCGCTAAGGATGCAAATCTCGCTGGAAAGTTACAAATCTCGCTAGAAGTCACAAATTTCGCTGGAAAAGTCACAAATCTCGCTGGAAAAGTCACAAATCTCACTGGAAAAGTCACAAATCTCGCTAGAAGTGGTAAGTCTCACTAGTGAGGATGATCTTGCTCATGATGATCATCTTACTAGCAATGTTGTTTTGTTGGTGAAAGTTTCATTAGTAAGCGAGCTACCTGAAGCATTTTGCTGAGAATTCTCAGGAATCTAACCGGGGATTATGTCCTTTCAGGCCAAGAAGAGCTAGGAGAGGCATATAAACCATTTAAGAGTCCCGACGAGCTGTGAGTGACTAATGTTTCTAAATGATAAAGTATATGCTTTGCAAATTTATTCTCATGCGAAGTTTTATGTGATTGCAAGCAACTTATTTCTATGATTGAAAGCATGACCAACGCATGATGTTACTAATGTATGAGTTTTCCAAGTATGTTTTCCATGTCTAACGCATGCTAATGGTTTTTACAAGCTAACTTAACATGATCTAAGCTAACTTATTTTACAAAGTATGAAGCATGCGTTAGGATTAAAGCTAAGGTTGAATGAAGCTTGATGTACTATGTTTTAAATACCTAAGGTTATCAAAGTATATGTGTTGGTATTCCTAAACACAATGAAAAAGGATACTGAAGGTAGGGAAGGTATCCTAAAGAGATTTCTATGCTATATTTGAAAGCTATTCTTTTTAATGCTCTTCGAGAACTTGATAGCTTAAGTGAGCCGGATACTAAAGGTAAGGAAGGTATCCGAGTAAATGTACCTAAGGTGTTGACGGTACTTAGAAAACTCCACGTGCACATAGGTAATTCTGAATGAGAGGCCGAAGTATGGGTCTCCTAGGCCATATACTAGCAAAGGGAGGCCGAAATATGGGTCTCTTGGCCGATAACAGACGTTGGGAGCTAGAGCGATGTATGCTCGTTCTCACCTAGGGAATAATGATGTTTAATGGTGTTTAAGAGTAGTTATCAATGTTTATGTTTAGAGGAAATTGCTTGAGATGTCCATCGGTATATTTAAAGAAATCGACGTAGGGGTCTCTCCTAGCCATAGTTCAGTATGAAGAGATCGAAGTAGGGGTCTCATCTGACCATGGCTTGGCGTTGGGAATTAGAGCGATGGATGTTCATTCTCAACCAAGATTCAGGTTTCAGATACAATGGTTTTTAAAGTTTTTATGTTCACGATTGCTTAGCATATTTTAGTTCCAGTATTATGTTTTCGAGCTTATAGTTTAAGCATGAGATTTATGTTTTATTAAGTCACTCACTAGGCTTCTAATTCATGTTTTCAAATGTTTTCTTTTCAGGTAGTGGTCAGTTCCCAAAAGACTTTTCTGCTATTGCTCTGCCACTCAAAGAAACAGGTTGAAGGAAGCATAATTGAAAACCTGTATTAGTTAGTACACATGTGTCTGTCTAATGACTAGTATTCTAGATGGGGCTCACAAAGTTGTAATATTCATGTATGAACAATGCTGCAAAACCCTGTAATGTAAATGTGTTAAGTTCTGAGTTAATATGCTCGTATATTGATGATACGTACATATTCAGGGTTTGAACAAAATTTAACAGGTTAGATAGGCAGTAACTGCCAGCAAAAGGGTTAGTAGCTACTGTCGTCTGATAACGGGCAGAAATGCACGTTATCATAGTACTAAGTTCTTAAACAATGTTGGATTGCATTGATGAAATATGTTAAATTGCGTCCATTAAGCATAAATTCTATAATATTGCGGTCGCATGCGTCCAACGCATTAGAGCAGTTGATCTTTACATTTTTGTGAAGAATATGCGTTAACGCAATGCAGAGATTGCAATCATAGGAATACATTGGTCGAGCACAACTTCACCGCAAGACTTTGCGTTGATCATGCTCGCAAACATTCGCCCAAGAAGAATCACCGCAACTTGGTCAGCGTAACATGGTGAGCGCATCCGGGTGAAAGGACAATTAAGAGCGATGGGATAGAAAGCTGACGACAGTCGGATCCAAATTAAGTTGACAGCCGATAACGGTCATGAAGTACATTCAGCTTTATCGGTGACAATTATCCGGCACATCAGTCAGGAATTAAAGTTGTCCCATCTGTACAACCGAGAGAAAGAAGCCGCATTTCACCATGGAAACTCTATAAATACCAAGTGCATTCTTTAAAGAAGGGGTTAAGCAGTCGATTACTTCATCACTTTACAAGTTCACGTCTCTGTCCATAGTCTTCTTTCATTTTAAGGCGGACACGAGGAAGAAGGTGTGTCGATAGATCGTTCCGACAAGCTTAGGAAAGCACTGGAAGCTCCAAGGTAGAGAGAGGGTCGACGCCTGTGGAAGTGGGAATATTTATAGATCAAAATAGAGATTCAGTGTAAAAAGCCTCGGTCACCAAGGAATTGCTACCAGGCTCTCTACCTTTATTTTCCATTATCATTTTGTACTCAATTAAGTTATAAGAATGGAACGTCTTTCTCTATATCTGTTCACTCTCTGTAATACACGCATGAGTAGCTAAATTAGTTAAATGGGTTGAGAAGCATTTAGCTAGCACAACTAGGGATCCTCATTCTTTGTAGTTATCTTGTTTATGTATGTTTTATTCGTCTATTAGAGATACTCGGGAGGGTAGTCTAAGGACAGGATCTAGACTTAGGAAGGTCAGGTCAGAATCTAGGTTTGGAAGAACCAGATTAGAACGCATAAATGAGAGATAGGCGCTTAGGAATGAGCACTATTTGTTATTAACGCATCACATGCATCTTAGCAATAAGATATGATTGTATGCAGTCACCTTGCTTTCATGCATTTTGCATCAACGCATAGGACAAGAGTAGAGACTTAGGGATAAGCTCTATGTACATTTTGCATTCAACACATGCTTCCTAGATTTAGGAGCATCGCATTTACATTGGGAAAGGACTTGCTATGCATGGTTGTAACATGATCGCAAAGTTTGACGCATTCCTGAGTAACGCTAGCTAGAGATCTTCTCAACTCGTACATTGCATACTCATTGCATCTATCAACGCAACTTTCTTTCTCAAATCCGCCGCCTTTATTTACTTCTTTTTCATCAACGCAACAACACACCCACCTTTTATTTATTTACTTGGTTACCATAAAGTTTTCATAAACATTATCAATGCAACTATTTTCACAAGTTCCTGTGTTCGACCCTGGACTTACCAAGAAACTCAGAAGAATTTACACTTGAATTCCGCTGGGGAAACTTGAGTGCACAACGCAATCCATCAATGCATATCATCCATATTTTCATTCATAAAAATAAAGCAGGATCGTCACATTCACTTTTGGATTAAAAAGGGTAATCTGGGAAGGGATGTGACAACCTTCCTCCTATCCCTAAATTGGGTAGGCGTGGATTCCGTCTTGCACCCTATGTCCCAGCTATCTACCCGATCTTACCTCTAAAATGGGAGGCTTATTGAGCCGGCGCTATTGAGCCAACCCTCACCTATGCAAATCTAAGGATATTCCTGAATAAAAAAGAGTTCATAGTTAGATCAAGATTAATATCGAGTTACCTAAGTCATCCAGGTGAAATAGTCAGTCTTAAATAGTAAATAGCGTTATAAAGTAAGAGTGACTTATTTCTTGGTCCGATCTTATGCAAACTCATTGCATAAGATGCCTCTACTCCTCATGTCAATATATAAACGGATCAGGATCACTTTGTTTGTAGCACCTTCAACAAATTGTAACAACTACAGATATTGTTGGGATTGGTGTCCTAATTCTCCCGGTGGTCTCGTAGTTTGTAAACATTTTGTACACATTGCTATTAATAAAATAAATGTTATTTTATATGCATTTACTCAAATCCAATAAACTAAGATCTGTGGTTATTTCATGTAACTTAAGCATGTATGTGAGACATACAAGTGGATCATGTCTTAAGTAATAAACTAAATGGTCTGTAGTATAAGGTTAAAGGAGGGATACCTTATCATGGTGACACGACCGATACGACCCGCTTTGTAGATGTTACAAGTGTTGTAAAGTGCTACAAATGATCCTATCCTGACCATTCATGTGGAGACATGCGAGCGAGGGTATATTTTTATAAGACCAGACCACGAGATGATTAGTCTCTTTATATAACGTCGTTGATAATTAAGACTTACATTTCACTAAAATGACCATAGGTGACATGATCTTAATCTTGAGTGAGTTGGGAACTTATACTCATGAGGGTGGTCCTTTGATTATTATGGGTGAGAGTGGCCAGATTGCCAACTCAACAAGCCTACCTTTTTTAGGATTCGTTTGATTGGGGAGCTGGGAACTCAGCTACACAAGACAGAATTCATTCATTCCTCGAAGTAGGGGTAAGTAGATAAATTGCTCTCTTAAGGGTTCATTCTAGGTCTTGAACATAGTGGCCACACCCTCTCTTTGGAAGAGAGGACTCAGTCATGGTAGGACTATGACTTATTGTTCATTAGAGGAATCAGTGGTACTTAAGGAGTTAGATGTAACTATAGGGGCAAAACGGTAAATTGGCCCAGCTATGCTTACGACCAATTTGTGAAGGGTCATTGCATTATTGATTGGTCATATAGATACAGAAATATATCTGTAGTGCAAAGAGTACAACTGTCGGTCTTTAGTAGAGTGACCAACAGTTAATAGATGGTGGATCTCGTGACTAAAGAGTTTAGTCAGTTATTCACGTACCGTTGGAGCTTCAAGCTACAGGTCCATGAGGTCCCCTTGGTAGCTCAATGGGTTCAAGTTGAGAATCAGATTTTGGGTTGATTTGAAGTGTTCAAATTAACAAGAGGAAATTCAATTATGTGTGATATAATTGATATGATGTAGTAGATACATTAATTGGAGGAATTAATATAAATATGATTTATATTAAATACCATAAAATAGAAAAAGAGCTATGGTTTATATGTTTCATATGATGAAATATTAAAACTATTGGTTAGAAATATAATATGATAAGTTGGTTATCATATTTATTTATAATATATTAATTATATGATAATTAATTCTTTTCTCTAATAACCAAATTAAACGGGAGGCTATTGGAAGTTTTATGGTAATCGTGAGATAAAAGAAAAATTACTTTTCAAAATTAGTCAGTTGATTCATTTGGAAAATCTACGAAAAAGGCTATCAAGTAAAAAGTGTTTTTACTAAGCGATAGCATTGAGAGCATACACAATCGAGCTACGAGTTGGCTATACGATAGTTACTCGTTTGATCATTGCTACATGATCGAATAGCAAAGTCTATACAATAGGCTTCATCTTCTAAACGATCGAGTACATCGTCTATAAGATAGATATCTCCCACTTACTCCATCGTCTACCTCTTGTTTTCCTTAATCCAAGATCATACAGAGCCCACAACTTCTGGATTCTCACACTGAGAATACCAAGGTAACACTTGTGATGGTGTTCCTGTTCTGTTTTAGGATCGAGTTGGAGTCGATTGGGTTCGAGGTGTATCCAGTTGTTCATGTTGTTGGTTGTTTTGTTCGTTGTGTTCATGTTCGTGCTAACTGAATGTTTTGTTAAATGATCGAGGGATATTTGAAGAAGAGTTCTTCAAAGGTACACATACTCTATCCCTTGTATCTTTTTGTAGCATGTTGTAATTTCTGTTTATGCATAATCTATTTGTTTCTGTTTAAGACTATAATTGCCTTGTGTTCATTCTGAATGGGATTTGGAATGATCCACTTCCACTGCTCAAAGGATCTCTGTTTTAGATTTCCTTCACAGAGTGGGCCGCATCCGATAGTGTTACCAAAATAAGGCACCCAACCTTATTCATATACTATAGATCATTTTAACTATTTACTCGAACCTGATCCACTTTTATGTATTCACATAAAGTTCAAGTATTCATATAATAGCCATGGATCTTAGTTTATTGGATTTAGTCTTTACAAGTGTAATTTACAAATTCAATAACAACATTTTTTTATTGATAATAAAAAATGTTTAACTCTACAAACTGCGAGTTTTAGGACATATAACCCAACAACATCTTCACAAGTTGCTACGTACTCAGCCTCCATAATGGAATCAGCAATGAACCCATGCTTGGTGCTCTGATAACTCATAGAAAGACAAGTTATTCGTGTTGTCTTTCTTTGAATATGCAATGAAAAGTAGGAAGAAAATACGACAATCACGAGTAAATCTATGAAATCAACCAAGCTTGCACCAGGGTATCCAAACGACACATGCTGGCCATATTTCATGTGCAAAGTATGCCAAAGTCTGTATTTTGCAGGTAACTATAGGAGACATCGTATGCACTAACCCTTCAAAGAATCTATCACAGACGCATGCCTCGGGATCTCTAAAATTGTACCAACAGGTACTCTAACAAATCTTCTGAGCATTAACCATGATGCAAAACTAACATTCTCACCTACCATGACATATGATAACAACAGATCAGATGCGCAGTGGCTATGTTTCTAATGATGGATCGAACACATGCGCAGCGGAAGAAAAATGGATCTAAAGTACTCTAATTAGATTAATTACAAAGATAAGCATGCATGCAATAAAACAAGTAAAGGGGGGAAACAATACAACCTTTGTAGTCTTTGAAAATCTTCACCAAATTAGCTCCAATCTCCTCATAAATAGTTCGTAGACCACCAATGAGAGTCTTCTTGACTTTCTCCGGCCTTGGAACAAGATGGTGGGATCCAGTGAGTGACTAATTTGGAGAGGAAAAACCTAAAACTTTGAGAGAAAATTACAGTGACATTATCACATAATCTCATCCAATTCCACTATGGCCAAGAGTTCTTCAAAAATATTAAACACTCCCATTTAAGGTCATTACATGCAAAAGATGCAATTATGAGTTTGATGAGAATTTGACACTAAAAAATCCACTACTCAAAGTGGGATTTAGTAGGACAAGTGTCTACAAATAAAGACAACACTTGGCCATGCAAAAATTGGCATTTCCCACTCATAAATGTTGGATCTTTCCACTAACTTGGTCAAAGTTTGACTCTCAAAGTCTAAAGTCAACAAATTTGACTTTTTGACCTTCAAAAATAAAAAATCAACAATTTGCACTTTTTACCTAGTCAGCAACTTGACTTTTAATGCAATTTTGACCAATTCCGTTTAATTTCAAAAATTAATTCTAATAATCAATTTTAAAATTAAATTAACATTAAATAATTTATTAAACAAGTTAATTAAATATTAAATCCAACAATAATCCCAATGAATATGAATCCTTATTCATAATCTTAATATTTAAATCTTATTTAAATATCTCTTATTTTCTCTCTCTTTATGTTTAATTCACAATTAAACATTAGGTTAGATATATAGTCTATATTTACCGCTTTGCTCCAAAAACCAAATTTGAACACTTTAAATTCGTTCGTCACACTGTTTTAAGGTTTACTCCGATATAAGCTAGTAGGGGACCTCATGAACCTACAGATCATGGGCTCTAACTGTTGGGATTGTTGTCCTAATTCTCTCAGAGTCTCGTTGTTTTGTAAAAATGCACATTGTTAAATGAATAAAATAAGTGTTATTTAATTCTGGCATTTACTCATATCCAATAAACAAAGCTCCTTGGTTATCTTATGTGAACTTAAGCATGTATATGTGATATACAAGTGGATCATGCCTTAAATGATAACCTAAATCGGTCTGTAGTATAAGGATTAAG
>NC_052351.1:70422477-70479398 GCF_009727055.1 Benincasa hispida | reverse complement strand
GTGGGATACTTGATCCTGGTGACACTACGGATACGGCCCGCTTTGTAGAGGTTTGCAAGTGTTGTAAACTACTACAAATGGTTGATCTTGACCATTCGTGTGAGACGTGGAGGCGGAGGTGTCCTATATAAAGAGTTTGTATGAGACCTGGACCACGAGATGACCAGACTCTTATATATAATGTTGTTCATACTAGAGACTTGCATCTCACCTAAACGACCATAGGTGACACGACCTCAATGCTGAGTGTTTTGTGAACTCCTGCTTTGAGGATGGTCCTTGATTAGTATGGGTGAGAGTGGCCAGGTTGCTAACTCAACATGCCTACGTTTTTGGGGACTTGTCTGATCTGAGAGCTGGGAACTGAATCCACAATATGGAATTCACTCATTTCCCGAAGCGGGGATAAGAGAGATTGCTCCCTTAAGGGTTGATTTTGGGGCTTGAACATAATGGCCACAGCTTCTCTTTGTAAAGAAGACTCACTCATAGTAAGACTATGATTTATGTTCATTAGAGGAATCATTGGTACTTAAGGAGAAGATGTAACTACAGGGGCATAACGGTTATTGGCCCAGCTATATTACGAGCATCTGTGAAGGGTTGTCGCACTGCTCAATGGTTAAGTGGACACATAATATATCTATATAAAGAGTTCAGCTGTCTGTCTTTAAGTGGAGTGTATGGCAGTTAACGGATGGTGGATCCGTGACTAAAAGAGTTTAGTCAGTTATTCCACGTATCGTTGGAGCTTCAGATCGATAGGTCCATGAGGTCCCATTGGTAGCTTGGATTCATGTTGGAGGATCAACTTCTTGGTGTTAATTTGAAATGTTCAAAATTGACAAGAGGTATTTTGATTATATGTGAATAATCGGTTTGATGTTTAAGTACATCTAGTGGAGGATTGATGTAAATGTGATTTACATTAAGTACCATGGAATAGAAAAAGTACTATGGTTTATATGTTTCATGAGATGAAATATTAAAACTTATAGGTTATAAATATAGGATGATAAGTTAGTTATCATTTATATTTATATAATATTAATTATTATAATTAATACTTTTTCTTTTAAATAACAAATGTACGTGGGTGGTTATTGATCATGGTAACGTGAGTATAAGAAATCGGTTTCTATTTGAAAAAGAGTGTTTACAATAAGGTTGAAAAGTTTTGAGTTTTCTCTTTGGCAAAAAGAAAACTCACGGAAGTTGTCAAGTAAATACAGATTTACTAAACGACAAATGGACTAGGTAAACGATCGTGCAGGTGCTAGCGCATAACTTTGCTAGACGATCGTTGGCCCAAGGTAAACGATCGTATAGAATCGAATGAGCTAGACAATAGAGCTAAACAATCGTATAGCTTTTGAGGACGAGCGTGAAGAGTTCGTGCTGTGTTTGTGCGGTGTTGCGGTCGTGTAGATCGATCGTCGTGGTTGCTGTGTTCGATCAGAGTCGCACATCGGAGCGTGGAGACATTTCTGCATACGTTAGTACAGTTTTTTCTTCTGTACATTTGATGTTCATGTTGTAATTTCTCTGTATATTTGCATAACTGTTTTATTGAAGTCAACTGTAAATGATTTGTTGATTCATGATTGTAATTTGGAATAGTCTTGCTTCCGCTGCTCACAGAAATCGCATTTTCGATTTCCTTCACCAACGATCCACAGTTAATTGGCTAAACTCTTAACCTAATTAACCACCATTCATTAACTACTAGGTCATTCCACTAAAGCCCAGTAGTTGCACTCCTCTCACTGTAGATATATTATGTCCACTCGATATAACCATGATTAGTAAGTTAACCCTTGATAGGTTATTCATAAAAACGGCGAGTCAAAAAATGTTGTACCCCCGAGATTACATCTTGCTCTTTAAGTCCCACTGATCCTCTAATGAACAATTGGTATGTCACCCAATCACTAAACCGAGTCCCTCTCAGGCCAATGAGAGTGTGGATCCCATTGTTCAAGACCCAGAGTCAACACTTAAGGGAACAACCTCTCTACTATCCCTAAAAGTGGATAGGAGTGAATTTCATCTTGCACCCTATGTCTCCAGCTATCTATCTGGTCTTACCCCTGAAATGGGAGGCTTATTGAGTCGGCGTTGTTGAGCTAACTCTCACCCATGCAAATCTAAGGATAATCTCGAATAAACAAGAGTTCATAGTTAGCTCAAGATTAAGGTCAAGTTAACTAGGTCATTACTTTGAAATAGTCAGTCTTAAACAGTAAATAGCGTTATAAAGTAAGAGTGACATGGTTCGATCTTATGCAAACTCATTGCATATGACGCCCCCACTCCTCATGTCAATACATGAATGAATCAGGATCACTTCATTCGTACCACTTTACAACAAATTGTAACAACTATAGAGTGGGTCACATCCAATAGTGTTACTAGAATACAGTACCCAACCTTATTCATATACTATAGACCATTTTTGCTATTTACTGAACTTGATCCACTCTTATATCTCCACATAAAATTCTTGAATTCATATAATAGCCATGGATATTTAGTTTATTGGATTTAGACTTTACTAGTGAAATTCACAAATTCAATAACAGTTTTATTGAATAAACGTCAATAACATCTTTATTGATAACATAATACGTTTAACATTACAAACTGCAAGTTTTAGGACATACAACCCAACATCTAAATGGGTGGAAGCAATCTCGTGTGCCAAAAATGATGCGAACACAGTGGTGAAATTTCTAAAGAAGAATATCTTTACATGCTGCGGAACGCCATGTGCATTAATCAGTGATGAAGGTACGCATTTTATAAATCGCATCATTTCTAATCTGTAAATAAAATTCAATGTCAGTCATAGGGTTGTGACAGCATACCACCCGCAAACGAATGGTCAAGCAGAGGTTTTCAAAAGAGAGATAAAGTCCATTCTGCAAAAAATGGTCAACACTTCCAGGCAAAATGCACGCGACGACTTGACAAGTCTCTGTGGGTGTATCGCGTTGCCTACAAAACTGCCCTCGGAATGTCCCCCTATATATTAGAGTTGGAGCACAAGGCACAATGGGCGATTAAGACACTAAATATGGATTTAACAAGTGTAGAAGAAGTCATAAAGCTACAATTGAATAAGTTGGTTGAATGGTGCACCACTGCGTATGAAAATGCTAAGCTCTACAAGGAACAGGTGAAAAAATGGCACGATGACAAGATTTGTAAGAAAAATTTCATCGTAAGGCAGCAAGTTTTACTATTTAATGTGCGTCCTTGCCTATTTCTAGGAAAATAAAAATCGTGATGATTTGGGCCTTTCATCATTAAGCAAATATTTCCTCATTGCGTTGTCGAATTAGCAAGTGAAGATGGGAGCAATGTGTTCAAGGTCAATGGTCAGCGCATAAAGCCTTACTAGGAGGCTTGTTGGATCACAGCAAGAAGACCATTGATTTAGCTGGGCAAGCATGATCGCCCGCATGGATGCACCTTGAGGTACAATCATTTTAATTCTTTCAAGGGCATCCACTCACATCCTTTTACTACTTTCTTAGATAACTTTTTGCTCTTGTTTTCCTTTGAGTTTTGTTGTTATCTTCTGCTTACGCCTACAGTTGCATTAATCATATCTTAATTGGATTGCGTTGGTCCTTGTGTTAATAGCCGCTTAATACGTCCGTAGTTTTATCTCTTCCTAGCTCATTAGAGAAATCCTCTAGGCATTAACGCAGGAATTCAGAAAGTGTGTAGGTTAAATTGTGAGGGATCATAAATGTGCCGCCAGATGAAACACCCTTCGTCTGACACGTATTTAATGACCAACAGGCTTTTGGGATTCCCAAGGCTATTGTTGCTTATCATTGCATTGATTCGGCTTCCCATTAGTCTAGTCTATGTAAGCTCATCCGTCTCCCACAATTCCACTTCATTCTACATTTTGAGCATCCCATTCTCTCGAGCCCTAAACTTTTCGTTTTCCCTTCATCATTCCTGAATGTTCTTCGTTTGCATCTTCTTTCAAGCCTTCACTGGAATCAATGGCTGACATGAGTTCCAATGCCCTTACCGCTTCATCATCTCCATCCGGAGTCCTTTGTTCCACTCGGGAAGCTGCAATCCTAGCAACCAGCCGGTGAGTCACCTCCCAGCTAAAACCATTATCCAGACATCTCGTTAAGTCCAAAAAGTGAGTTATGTCTTCCTTCACTGCCGCTTCACCGATTTTCAGCCAAGAGGGGCCGCACAAGGAGAGTGCCTCAGCCACTGGCCTGAGGTGGTTGCATCTCAGCTTCCATCTCAAAGAGAGCTGAAGAGGAAGGACGATAAAGAAGTTTTTGGCAGTATTCTGAGCAATATGGAACAAGATGGAGGTCTGTCGGAAGCCGAAGTGGTGAACCAACCTCTACCCCGAGAAGACGCGAAGGTTGTTGTGCTACAGGTTGAGGCCCTTACAATAATGGATCTTAAGGAGAATGTGCTAGCAGACTCCACTAAGGGACCCATAAGGATAGTATTAAAGCATGTCAAGTCCAGAAAGAGGGTTGGCAAAGATAAGCTCACACAAGAGCAAGAAGCTTTTGATGAGCTGGAAAGGGCCGAGAGGAGAAAAGAAATGAAGGAGCAGAAGAGAGCAGAAAAGAATCAAAAGAAGAAGGAGGAGAAACGCATGTGGCGTGAGGAGGAACACCGGCAGAGAGTAGAAAGTCTAGCTTTTGAGAATGAATCAACCATCGCAAGGGTGAATGAGTCCTTGGCGATGAAGAATGTTGAGCCAAAAGCGCATGATCCTACTACAATCTCTCATGATTGATTGGCCGCATCTGGGGCTCAGCCTTGTAGTTCTCCAGAAGATGAAGAAGTGCTTGTAGCACCACTAGTCCATCATTCCAAGAAGTGGGCTGAAGAAAATGAAAATGTTGAAGTGGTGGTTGCAACTCAAATAGTTGAGCTAGAGGCTGGCGGGTAAAGGTGTTTTGTGGACCCTAAAATTGTGTAAGTAATTGAGTGCATTGAAAAGGAAAAAGAAGAATGGAAGAGGCCATTAAAGGACAAAGAGGCGAAAAAGGAACAAGTATACTAAATCATCGCATCTACGGATTTGGAAAGGCGGCTGCATGATGAAGAAGTTCGCCGCATAGCATTGGCAGAAGAGGAAGCCAAGCAAAAGATTGAAGATGAACGGTGCATAGTAGCTACGTCTAAGCAATTAGTGCAAGAAATGAAGGAGGAAGAAGAGGCTGTGGGGAAACAAAATGAATAGAAAGAGGTGCGCCAACAAGCAAAAGTCAAACGCAATATTTAACTAAAACGAAAAAAAAAAGGGAATGGGCAAAGGAGAAGGAAGAGAAGGATAAGGAGAAGGCGTACACTAAAAGGCAAAGAGCCTGGCTTGCCATCGCGCAAGGCAAGGAGAAAGATGAAACGGAGAATAATAGGGCATCTTCTACCCAGGGACCATCAAGATCTGGTTGAAAGGAGAACGATGATCTGCTTATAGAAATGGGGTTCTTTGCTACGACAACCCCGCTGCCAGATTTCATCACAAGTATTATAGTCGAACTGGGATGGCAGGTGTTCTGCAAATGTTCGTCCATCATTATCCCGAAGGTGGTGCATGCATTTTACCATGGACGCTTGCACGAATCAGCAAATGTGGTGGTGGTTATTGATGATCGGGTGGTGCCATTCAGTGCTCAAGATATCAACCAATTATATAAGTTAAAAGACTTCTCAGATGCACCCAGTAATCAGTAATGCTATGCATTTAGAGGATGCACTGAGCGTGTTGACACAGCCTGGAATGCAGTGGTCAGTCTTGTTGACAGGGATTCACATGTTGGCCTCCAATCGCCTCCTCCCCAAAGCGCGCTTGTGGGTTTATTTGGTGAAGAAGTGGCTTAACCCCACAACGCATGACAAAACTATTTCAAGGGATAAAGTCATGGCCACATACTACATTGCTCACGACATTCCAATCAATGTTGGACGTCTGATTATGAGGTAAATACGAGGATCAGTTGGCAAAACTTGCGGCCAAGTTTTCTTTCGATGGACAGTCACTAGCCTCTGTCTTTCAGTTGGCTATGGAATTGAAGAGGAACCTATGGTCGAGGTCCATGGAGTGATTACTACAAAAATCTTGTGAATCCTTATGAAAGATTCATCGCATTGCCTTGAACTACCCAAGTGCCTAATCATTGACCTAAATTCCCCACAACCACCAAAACCAAAGAAGCAATGCCTTTCAGCCAAAGGGAAGGAAGTTGCCTGTAAGACCCTAACACTAAATCTAAAGTGGAGGTTAAATGTAGAGAAGAAAAATCATAAGTAAGGATAGTGGGGCAAAGGGAGAAAAACATAAAAAATTATCCAAAAGGTGACTAGAAATCCAAACGCCTATGAAGGGCTTAAAACATGTTGGACACAAGAAGGCATGAAGGATGGAAGCAAGAAAACTTGAAAAAAAGGCTAAGGGTTGCATACAACCAACGCAAAGGCATACATGAGCCATGCGAACACGGGCAGCAAGCATACGTTGAGTGACATGCTAGATGCGCAGGCCATGCATCGAGGACAAGCGCACAGGCCATATGCCAAGCATGCAACCATGCGTCGAGGACAAGCGCACAGGCTGTGCGTTAAGCGCAGCTCATACATCCATGGCGTATGCCAAGCGCGCAGCCCATGCATCGATGGTGTATGCCAAGCGCACGCTTATGCGGTAAGACACGCCTATGCAACTGAGCGTGCCTATGCGGCCGAGTGTGCCCATGCGGCCAAGCACGCAAGCGCCAAGGCAGCACACCCATGCGTCGATGGTCAGCACCGTGCGTCCATGCTTAATAGGCCAAGCAAGCACCACCTAGCAAGTCATGAATCGAGAGTGAGTGGCCACCCTATGCGTTGGTGATGACCAACTCATGTGTTGGCTAAGTGGGACTTTGATGAAGGAAGGGTGAATTGCTATGCATTAAAGATAAAAGGTAAGGCTAATTGATGGAAAACTTCAAGGGAGAATGCCAAGGGTATACGAGTATAAGTCTTAAACAATTTAAGTACAGAAATATGTGAAGTATTTAAGTAATTTAGGTGGCAAAAGGAGGATCACATAAAATTCTAGTAGGAGGTGGCTAAAGGAGATTTCATGCAATTGAAGTCTTATCACCCCAAGCAGGAGGTAGGTGAAGGAGATTTCATGCAAAAAAGGAGATTTTGGCTAGCAAGCTGAAATGAGAACAACTTAAGGCTAGGCTAAGGCTAGGCTGGGTAGACTAAGTGTTGGCAGCTTCAAAGTGAGACAAATGAGAGTTGTGTTGTCATGGGGTGAGTTTGAAATAGCTATAAATAGAGGGGTTGGGTAAGGGGAATTCATTCATACCATCACTTAAATCAGGTGTTGAGAGCATATTTAGAGAGTTACATTTGAGTTATTAGGTTGCCAAATTGATTGGAGATCAAAAAAAGCAAGGTTGCGTTGGTGAGGCATTGAGTCAGTCGGACGCACAGCCAGCCCACACTCTGCACGCACGCAGCATGGCGTTCGTCCGTCCGGGCGCACCTTGCTCGACGCATCCCGTGCGCCAGCCCAGCACAACAACCTCCCCCGTGCGGCGCATCACGCCCAGTGCAACGCACGCCCAGCGTAGCGCATGCCTAAACGCATCATTTCCCTGTGTGGCACAGCACGCCCACCCTGCCTACTGCCCAATGCCCAGCTGCCTATCTCGGTCCAAATAACTTCTAAAGAGGCTAATTTTGGTATTTTGGCTAATTTTGAGTAGGGTAAGCTGGTATTTTCATTATATAATGGTATTTTGACTAGTTTGACATTATTTATTGATATAACAAGTATTATTAAGGAATTTCCATTGATATGGAGGAATTTACAAGAAGGTAGTATGAAGGTGATTTTAGTGGAAAAACTTGCTGACGGTGAGTGTTTACTTAGTTTTATGCGTTGATATTTGGATAAATGCATATGTAAGTACAAAATACATGCTTATGATGTTATGTTGATTGCCATGATATTGTTTGTGATATTGCTATGGAAACTGAGATTATACCCAGATTACAAAAGTTAGCATGCTTAACAAAAGGTGCTTGGCGGGAAAATATAGTCGGCCTCCGTCGGCGGGAAATAATAGTCGTTGACGACCGACGGAAAATATAGTCAAGTACCTAAGCATGACTAGCAGGATAAAGAATTGTCATTGTACACATTGGCGGGAAAAATGGGTTATAGGAAAGTTTCCATAAAAGTTGTGATGATTGATAATGTGTCCATGATATGAGCATGCCACGTATAGCATGGAACTGGAGGATGTTAATTGAATGAATACATACATGATCATGCATAAATTATACTGGAATTATGATTATGTGATTGATTTCCCAAAAATATGATTTGCAAAGTGATTATTTATTTTAAAAGAACCACTCACTGGGCTTAGTAGCTCACACTCTTCCACATGTTTTCTTATATCCCCTCCTCCCCAGGTAGCAAAACGGAGCGTTTAGGAAGGAGTCTACTAACCACCATCTCACCAGGACTTGATAAATTCTTAGGGCACGACTCGGATCATGTAATAAAGAATATAGGAAATTGAACTATGTGTATGAAAGTAGATAGAGTGTTGTAAACATGTTAAAATCTTAATGGATATGGGGGAAAATGTTAAAATTAAATGTTGTATTGGAATACTACTGGTGTACCTTCACGCTCCCTTCCTGGTCTTGGGGATTAAGGCTAGGGAAGGGGGGGTGTGACATTGCCCATGAAAGTCAAGAGCACATTCCTATCAGCGAGCGTGCAACTTGTTGTATAAATTGTATATGATGTTATGCCGTGTTTGTTTTGTATCATTTATACACAATACTGATGGATGAATATAATACAAGCTCATGTTGCCATAAACTTGTAACGGTAAAAATGGAATGTTATCTTTATCTATTGCGCTAATGAATGAATGAATGATGCTCTATATGCGCTCAAGTGCTTTGCGATAAAGACATTTTATGCAATACTACGTTCTAAGTGTATGCGTTGATAGTGATATGCTCGTAGTATGCGATGAAGTAGTGCATGTCACGAGTTTCCTTGCACTGAAACCAAGTGTAATTTCAATGCAAGTTTCTCAAAATGATCCGAGGTCGAACACGGGGACTGTTGTCATTAAATGCGATACTTATGTGATATATGCGACCAGTTATAATAATGAATAAAGAATTTTGGTTTGTACAGAAATATAAATTGCGCTGAAAGTAAAAATGCGTTGATAAAGTAAATTCCTAAACTACTATGTACATGATACAGGGGTCGAGGACTGGCTGTGAAGTTGTACAAAAGAATCGATGAATGCAATGGAAAGTCCTATAAATGAAGCAGAAAGAGAATGAGTAAAAAGTAAAACATCGCAAGTTTGTCAATCGCGTTAAGGACGCAACTAAGGTTCCGCTTTCCCTTGGCGTATACTTTTCAATGATCGGTTGCGTTCCCATACATCTATGGTGAAACAGAGATGAACGTGATGAACGCAAGGTTGTTTCCATCTCTGGAAATACTTCTCGCTTTAGTTAACGCATTCTTCCAATCTTCTCTCGATAGGTGAAATAACATCTTCACTTCTGCTCTCACAGGTGAAGATGCCATCGAGCATGCTTTAGCTAAACATAATTGATTCCTTGACACAAATTAACTCACTCTCTTAATTCTCGCTTTTTACCCGGGGATTAAGAACACATCGTGGAGAAAATGGATGATAAATGTATGGAAAGAGACAGAGAGATGATAATGATGACGATGATAACATTTAATTCTAAAATTAAGCATTTGATACATGTTTGTGAATGAGGGATTAAAGAATGAACACAGAAGATGAATTAGAGAATAGAAACAAATACGGAAGGAGTGTCAACGTCTTGACACAGATCCTGACCGGAAACTTATGCTTGCCGGCGTATGGATGTAGTAGAGAGGAAAGCTTCCCTCTCAGGCTTGGTTTCCCAGTAGAATTGACCTTTTGCACAGAGCTTCAGCTTCGAGAATCAGAAGAATTCTTTGCTCGGAGACTCACTTTTCAGCCTTGTCTCGTAGTTCTCCCGAATTTACTCTGTAAAGCCTCTTCAGACCAACCTCTCTCTCTCCCATATCAGTATATCTTTCAGCAAATTTGAGGAAGCTATTTATAGACAAAACCTTAGCTCTTTGAATTTGTGGTCCCCACTATATAATTTTGGTAATTCCTACAATGGCGTAATGGAAAATTCATTTCTGTTCCACGATCAATCCGTCAGAATTGCACAACGAAAAGTTGTATACTTGTCAAAATCGTCCCGAATGCATTGCTCTTCACATCTTCGATCTATCGCCACATGCGGTGTTATTTTTTATTACCGCATGCGGTTGAAATGCGTTGATCGCTAAAGCTCTTGATCGATTGTCGCATGCGCCGTCATTGCATTGATCATCTCTTCGTTCTTGATCAATGGGCGCATGCGATGTAGATACGTTGTACATTTTGTCTTCGAGCCATTAACGCATGCGGTGATCTATTTCCTGCAAAACAGAGACTGAAACATTCTATTTCACCATTCCAATGGTGTTAGTGGATCCGTTTACGACATTTCATAATTTTCGTATTTCTCGACCAATTCTTATACTATCGACACAACTTTCCTCTCTTTTTGCCGCAATATCTAAATAAAACAGCATAAATAACTTGTATTTCTACAAGTTATCACTTGTCTGTCCCCTTTATCAATTATCCCTTCAAGCCCTATGATACCCTTGTCGTCTCTACTTGAGGCTTTTGTCACCCTCCCCCTCATGTCAGATTCAGATCATCAATCTGCAGTAGCACCGCCCTACCAATCACTGGAACACCATCAATCTCTGTATCACTTGCCCCATGTTAATGACCCATACGATTCGGATGTTGGCCTCTCTAATCAGCACCAAACCGAAGCTGGCGAGACATTTGGGGCCTCACCGCATCATCAACCTCCACCCCTATCCATAGTTCCTTCAATTGATTAACTCAGATCCCTTGTGGTTCATCAGCTATCATTCCTCCATGAATCCATCTTGGAGTTGCACGCTCATAACGACACCTTACGCCAAGCCTTGGTTAACGTGCAGTGCAACATCTTTACCCTTCACCAAAATCAACACTAGTAGGCTAAGCGCAACCACGAATATTTTAACTTCCTAACTGCCTATCTACATGGCCTCGTAGTCTCGCCTCATTTGCGTCAGCCTCTATTTTCCCAAGAGCCTCCTGCCATGCACCGCCAGTTCCTCCCAATAGCGACCCCCCTCCACAAGTGTAAAATTAGGGGTGTGATTTTGGAAGTTATTTTCTGCTTTTTCTCTATCCTTCTCTTTGTATTGTATTTTGATTTTAATTGTCTTCAACATACCTTGCGCTGACTAGTCTTAATTCCATAGCATCTTTCGATTGTGTGCACATTTCCATTTTTCTTTTCTCCTACTCATCTTTGCCCTCTGTACTTATCTTTTATCCTTTTGAAATTCTCTCCTTTCACTCATCTTTTGCGCTGATAATTTAGCAGCTATGATGAATCATATGCATTTACTTAATGCATCTCATTACATCACATGCTTCTTTCACTCCTAAAACCTTCCTCGATGACTATCATTCTTACCTTGTATTTGTGCAAGCCTATGCTCAATACTCTTCTTCAAAAATTTTTAACAAATTTGTCTTTGTTTTTTTTACAGGTGCAATGAGGACATTGCCACTCTCAACAATTTGGGAGTGGGTGAGGTCTGAGTAGATGCGTTCACTTTTGACCTTGCGTTTTCACAAGCTGTTTTTAAAAATAAATAAGTAAATAAAAATAATCTCCACTATCAGCCCAAAGGAAAATCCTATCCTGATAAGAGTTAAGTTGAGAAAGGAACTTGCACGTAGTTGGATGCTTCACATGACACTCGTGCAGGCAAGCCAAAACGAAAGTAGGTTAACAGGATCAATGTGACTGGAATTTAATTAAGAAAAGACAACTCCACTATCTGACAGGAGTTAAAACTTAGCTAAGATAAGAGTTGAGTTGGACTTGAAACACAACCGTAGTTGAATGACTGCATGACACCCATGGGGCCAAGCCAAAACGAAGAGTGTAACTAAGTTCAGCGCCTTCAAAGCAAGATAAGTAATCAAAATGCAATTGTCCTTTTATGCAAGACACGCATTTTGTTTTATGAAAAAGGGATACAAAATTATTTAAAAATTAGAAAAAGTCTTTTGACCGAAAGGTTGCTGAACCTAAGACTAAGGAAAGATTTCCCTAAAGAAGCAACCAAGAGTTAAAAGAAAAAAATGATTCTAAGGAGATTGTTGTAAAGCGAAAGCATTCTGAACAACTAGTTGGCACAATATGATGATTTAAGATGAGTTTTAATTTCCTTAGTATAAGATATGCTTGAGGACAAGCAGTATTCTAAACTTGGGGGTGTGATAACTTGTAAAAATACAAGTTATTCGTGTTGTCTTTCCTAGAATATGCGATGAAAAATAGGAAGAAAATGTACCAATCATGAGTAAATCTATGAAATCAACCAAGCTTGCGTCAGGGTATTCAAAAAACACCCGCTAACCGCATTTCATGTGCAAAGTGTGTTGAAGTCTTCATTTTGCAGGTAACTAGAAGAGACATCTCATACGTTAACCCTTCAAAGAATATGCAATAGACGCATGCCTCGGGATCTCTAAAATTGTACCAGCAGATATTCTGATAAATCTCCCAAGCATTGACCATGATGCAGTGATAGCACCGAAAATGTGCTAGTTTCCTATTCTTAATTCTAGGTCGTTACTATGTTTAATGTGTTTATTTAGTGATTTTATAGGTATCGAGCATCTTGGAGGTACAATCCATCATTATGAGCTATTAGGGGTTAATTTGGAGCAATTAGGAGCTAATTTGAGCAATCGGGTCTTAAAAGGACATGAATAGATAAAAATGCCCCTAGATGGAGCGTTGCAATGCCCAAACGGGCATCATTGCTGGAGTGCAGAGTAGTGTCGCGACGCTACAGGCAGCGTCACGACGCTTTGGATTATAACTGACGAACGCTCGCATGCGAGGCTAACAGCGTTGCAATGCTGCCTTGCAGCGTCTTGACGATACAACAACTACTATATATATCTATCTTCGATTTAGGGTAGAAAACCGACCCCCAATTGGCTCCTAAGCTGATTTTCTCCCTTTCTCACCTCTCCACTTGTATTTTTTTCCCTTTTTCTCCCCATCTCATGTAACTAATGGAACAATGTCAGGATTTGTCTTCTCCATCTCCATTGGAGGGTAAGTTCTAGCTATTTTCTAGTTTAGGGGAATTTGGAACAATGTAATTTTTGGAAGTTTTGTTTGAATGTAATCTTTTTGTTCTTGTTTATAGGTTTCAATCTGAATTTTGTGCTTTATGAATTGCATGATTTTATTATTGATTGACAACCAATGATTTTGTTGTGTGATTTTAATGCTTGGAGATTGGCTTGTAATATATGACATTTAATTATAGATTAATCCCAATGGAAGTAGTAGGTTAGTTAAACTAGAAATTCGTTAGGCCTGAGATATGTTGCCTAAAAAGAATAGTATTGGTCCTATCAACCTAGAAATCTTATTGAATGTTTGATTAGACGTTGGAAGTCGAACACTCATCCTAGCGTTATCTCTAGAACTTAATGCGATTCATTAATTTGTATGGAGCGAATTCGTTTTCTATGCATGTTGATTAATAAGGTAATTAGGACCATTGATTGGGATTCCAATCAATTGGGCTAAATTTACCACTTTAACTGAAAACGAGCTTCGATGAACTAATCTTTCGCGTTTCCTTGAGGTTTAATCCCGAACTTGCTGCTTGTACTATTAGTTAGTATAAGTAGTCCGTTCGATGATTTATACATTTTATTTGTGTAGCAAGGGTTTACGGGCGGCGGTAAACTCGACCCTATCAAATTGGCATCGGTGCTAGGGAAGCCAGTTAGTTCTTCTTAGTTAGTTTTTAGTTAAAGTTGCTTTTGCTTTGATTTATTTTCTTTTTATATCAGTTAAGCATGACAGGATTTCCAAATCAATCTTGGACGTCCAAAAGTCAAGTTGCAGATTTTGACGACGAGGTAAGTGGCCTTTGACGCCACATTGTCGAGTTGACTTCCTTAGTTGGCCATTTGGTGGAAAAGAGTTTGCAACAGGTAGAGGTGTGCAGGAGTTGCCTACTCGAAAGGCATCCCACGCAAGCATGTCCGAGGTTTCAATGGATGCCAACACCATGTGGATTCACTGAGGAGGGGTATTATGGTCATTTGGACTACGAGTCTCATCATCCTATATGAGAAGAGTCCTTTAACCATGGATACTCAGGATGGCAGCAGAGCTTAGACAACCAAGATTTCACAGCACCACACCAGTCGACTCATGCTCAGTCTTTAGGGTCAGGTAAGTCTTTAGAGGCTTTGGCTATGGAGCTTGCTGACAGTGCTTTTGAGTTTCAGCAGGACAACCTCCGTAGGCAGCAGGATTTTAAGCGCATTGAGTAGGAGAGCTTTACCCTGAGACAGAGGCTAGAAATAACTTACAGAGTCTTAGTGACCTTATTGCTCGACTTGCAACTTTAGTTGGGAGGCTGGACGAGTCATTGCCAGACCATTCCTTTGATTTTCCAGAGACCAAGAGGCATGAGGTAGTCCATGTCGACACGGTGGAGGAGCAAGAACCACTTCCTGGAGATTCGTGTCCAGGTATGACTTTGGAGTTTTTAGTTTATGAACTTACTAATAGCTCTTTTCAGTTTCAGTAGGATGTTCAAGATCGGTTTCAAGGATTGATCACCCATGTTGCTCAACTGAGGCCATGCAGAGACTGGAGAGCGTGCCAGAACAACCCATCGTTTGTAGGCAGAGTGTCTTGTGGAGTGCTACTACTCCAGTGACGATAAGGACGTCACTCCATATTTGCTAGTTTGTGAGGTTAAAGGAGAATTTAGAGCCTAAATCCGAAGAGATCCAGGTGATAGAGTTAGAGATCAAACGACCTCGCCTTCTTATGACTCCTGGTATTTCGTATGTATTCAAGTTTTGTTCACTCAGTCCTCGCAAGTGTCTTGCGTCTTTTCTTTCTTTGGACTCTTTAGAGTCACTTGAGTCTTTTGATTCATTCTTTTTACCTTTTTTTCCATATTCCAAAAAACCAAAATTCGACCTGTTTGGTTCTCTTTAGAAGATGAGAAGCCTTATAGCTTTACCGAGCTATATTGACTCATCCAAGAAAGGACCAGAGAAAACGTCGAGCAATTGATGTTAAAAATTTGCCCTTCCTGGAGGGAGCCAGGTAAAAATTTACTGCTTTCCTTTACTGTTTTCTAGTTTAACTTCTTGTTTTTCTTTTGTAGGCTCTTTTCCTCTACCCGAAAGAAGAAGAAGATCAATTTAAGGCAGTCATTTTACCACCATCCCATGTGCGAAAATGTCACCAGGGGAGGTTTTCTGTTCCCTTGACTCTTTTATTTTATTGAGCTTAGATTAGAGATACATTAGGGACAATGTATCATTTTAAGTTGGGGGTAGGGTACGTTGTGACTGTTGAGGTCCTTGGGCACTATGCTCGGATGATGTTTGTGTGCTTGAATTTGCTTGCTTGCTCTCTTGCTTGGTTTATCATGATGAGTAGTTGATGGCGCACCCTTTTTGTGATTAGGTTTGCATGAAACTATATTTAAAGAGCATGGTCATGATTTTTGGCCCGCTTTAAAAAAATTTCCTCTCTCATGCATCTTTAAGTCCCCTGTCCAACGAAATTCGGACTTGTATGCTTAGAGTTATGTTATTGGGCTTGTATTTTTGTTATTACCCCGTAAAGCCTAGGTGATACATGTTAAGTGACTAAAAGCTCAACCTAGTAATGCATGCCTAAGTTTTTGTCAAACTCTTGTTTTGTATTGTAAAAGCCAAGTGTGGAGTATGTAAAAAGCAAGTTTGTAAAAGGCAAAGCGTGTTGTAAAGTAAAATCAAGTTTGTATGTTATTTTTGAAGGGGATTACTCCTCTTTCTTGAGGTTATGATTAACCTGGGGAGGCTATGACACCCGTAGTTTCCCTTTGAGCTAAAGTACGCCAAGGAATGAGTAAGCTTCAACACCTTATTAGGAGACATTGCTCGTAGTTGGATGACCTGCATGACACCCATGTGGGCAAGTCAAAACGAAGGCAACGTGTCTAGATAAGGTTTCCTCTTTTGTGTACAGTGAAAAAAAAAAGAGTTAAGAAATGTAAACAAAAATTAAATAAAAGTTTGGTTTCCTTAAGTGTATCATTACAAAGTTGAGTCTAGGAAGCTTGGCTCTTGAACCTTCGAGCCAATGTAGGAGGAAAATGAATTGAGGGCCTTATAAAACCATTATGGGTTTCTTGAGTTTAATTAGTAGGGCTTTTGACCCACTCGTGCATGAATAGTTTAAAATCATCTTTTTAATATGTGCTTCATTGATTGATTGTAATCGAATTTCATTTTTTTATTGCAAATCTCATCCTTATAGACTGTTGAGACTAGAGTAACGACCTTTATGATGGAGCAAGCATAATTTTATGTGTGAATGTGTGATTCTACCTTACTCGAGGACGACCAAGAATTAAGTTGGGGGTGTTTGATAGCACCAAAAATGTGTTATTTTCCTATTTTTAATTCTAGGTCGTTACTATGTTTAGTGTGTTTATTTATTGATTTTATAGGTATCAAACATCTTGGAGGTAGAATCCATCATCATTACGAGCTATTAGGGGTTAATTTGGACCAATTAGGAGCTAATTTGAGCAATTGGGCTTCAAAAGGATGTGAACGGATAAAAATGCCCCTCGACGGAGCATTGTGCAATGCTACGAGGCAGTAGCTAATCATTGTTGGAGCACAGAGTAGCATCGCGATGCTACAAGCAGCGTCACAACGCTTCAGATTATGATCGATGAACGCGTGCGCGTGAGGCTCGTAGCATTGCAACGCTGCCTTGTAGCGTCACAATGCTGTGACAACTGCTATATATATTTGTCTTCGATTTAGGGCAGAGGACTGACCCCCAATCGGCTCCTAAGCCGATTTTCTCCCTTTCTCACCTCTCCACTTGTATTTTTCTCCCTTTTTCTCCCCATCTCATGTAACTAATGGAACAATGTTGGGATTTATCTTTTCTATCTCCAGGGTAAAGTAAGTTCTAGCTATTTTCTAGTTTAGAGGAATTTGGAACAATGTAATTTTTGGAAGTTTGTTTGAATGTAATCTTTTGTTCTTGTTTATGGGTTTCAATCTGGATTTTGTGTTTTATGAATTGCATGATTTTATTATTGATTGACAACCAATAATTTTGTTGTGTGATTCTAATGCTTGGAGATTAGCTTGTAATATGTGACATTTAATCATAGGTTAATCCCAATGGAAGCAGTAGATTAGTTAGGCTTGCGATTCATTAGGCCTGAGATATGTTGCCTAAAAAGAATAGTATTGCTCCTATCAACCTAGAGAGAAATCGTATTGAATGTTTAATTAGACGTTGGAAGTCGAACACTCATCCTAGCGTTATCCCTAAAACTTAATACGAATCATTAATTTGTATGGAGCGGATTCGTTTGCTATGCATGTTGATAAATTAGGTAATTAGGATCAATGATAAGGATTCCAACTAATTGGGCTAGGCATAGTCAAGAAACTAAAATTGCATTTAAGTAACTCGATGAACAAAAACTGCGTTGGCCAATTCCAATTCTCCTAAGCTGGGTATTTTCCTTTAATTGCATTTCTATCTTTTATTTTCTCGCGTTTTATTTTATGCACCTTCAATTATCAACACACACCAACCCTCTCTCCCCCCATCCCCCCNCCCGCCCCCCCTAACTGAAAACGAGCTTCGATGAACTAATCTCCCGCGCTTCCTTGAGGTTTGACCCCGGATTTACCGCTTGTACTACTAGTTAGTATAAGTAGTTTGTTCGGTGATTTATAAATTTTATTTGTGTAGCAAGGGTTTACGGGCGACGGTAAACTTGACCCTATTTATTTATTTATTTATTTTTTTGTGTTTTCTTTTGTATGATTACTTGTGGTGTTTGCTTTATCATGTCTTATTATATACGAGGTGCAACTACCTTGCTCTTTCAAATGTCAGTGTTCCCCGCTACCGATGATAGGATCTCGTACGTTCATACCTAAATATGAAACAACACATATTCAGAACTATGTTAATGTTAAACCAAAGATAAACTTATGCTAAAGAACATCTACCTGGAATGCTTGGGGAAATCCACATAGAGAGTACTTCAGGATGTAATTTTTATTTCCTTTTACCTTCTTCTTGTACAAACCAACCTTATCATTCAATGTAGTCTTGAGGGCGTCGAGTGTCCTCTTCTAAATAACTATACCCCAATCTAGACTGTTATAATAATTTAAGTTCTCAACATCTACAAATAGTGCATAATCAACTACACTCTTCTCTTGTTCTTTCCCATCATTGAAACCTTAGTGTAATATACTAAGGTGATCTTAACATCATCATCATCATTTTCAAACTCCAACTTCTTGTATTCTTTTTCTAGTAAATTTAGGTGAAATGAGTCCGAAGCCAACTGGTTACCAAAGCACTTCATTGCAAGTTATTGTGAGGACTACTCACTCCGAACAACTTGCATAGGGGACCGCCACAAACCAGTAATCAACGAAAATTATCTTTAAAAAATATGGTGACCTTTCCTCTAACAAAGAAGCTGATCGAGTCAACTCCCTTCGTCTTCACTTCCCTCAACAACATATGGTGGACAAGTGGGCTGTTGAATACGATGTTAATGTCTACGAATCACCCAAAAACTGTTCTCTTGAACATTTCTAACTGCCATCGGGTAAGCTTATGCTTCATAATCTTGTTGGCATTCGCAATGTGGGCCAAGCTTGTTACTTGTCCGAAAAACCGATCAACTTCACGTTTTTTCAAACCTTTTGACATCTTAAATTACTCTTGCATGAAATGAAAATTCAATCTATCAAATTCTTAAAAAAAATCAATAACCATACATTCTATTTAAGTCACACTAGACCCACTCTCGCTTGTCTTGCTCTCACATATATCACTCTCGCCGACCTCGCTCTCGCAAATCTCACTCTCACCTTATCTAGCTCTAACATAGCTCATCTTCATGCTCAATGATGCAGAATACATTGAAACCCAAAATACAAACAGATGCGATCGATTACTAAACCTTGAAACCCACAGAACGTGTGACCGATTCCAGTCGAACGAATTTTCACACAAGAGTATCGTTACGTTTGATGAGAGAAATTTCATATGGAAGACAGATGGAGAGGGCAATTTTGTACTTTGGTATGCTGATGATGTTAACATAGGATCATTTGATATTTTTCTTTTTTAAAAAAGAGGTCATTTGACATTTTGGATCCAAATATAAGGTCATCAACCCAAATTTCCCTTAAAATTCAGAGTTTTAAGAACCAGCCGCACGCATGCAAGGGGCCTCTATCTCTCCCACACGGTTTCTCCCCCTCTCACACTAACGCCACTCGTCCGCCGCCGGCCACCGCATCGTAGATCGTCCAGCTGTCACTGCACCGGCCTTCTCGCATTGCTGCCGTCGATCGGAGGACGCCGCCGGTAAGCCATCACGCTCTCTCTTGTTTATTTCCTCTCTCATACGTTTCTATCTCTTAATCTCACTCACAGCCCCATCATCGCCGGTGTTCCTCAGCCGCGATCGCTCCTCCGACGTCTTCCGTGGCTTGCTGCTGCCGTGGGTCTCGGTTCTAGCCGTCGTCAGTCCGATTTCGAGCTGAGGGTATGAGTTTGTGTGAGTTATTGGGTTTTTCTTGTTGTTTCTTGGACACCCATGCATTCTTGGTTTAAATTCTTGTTTACTCATAGTTTTTTGGCTTTAAATTCAAGGGTTTAATGGATTTTTATCATTGTTCAACAAGATTATGGACGTTGGTAGTGCGTTTTCGGGCATATTAAGGTGTTCTGGATGTGACTCTTTTGGATTAACTATGGCCTAAAGTATTTAGGTCTGCAAGCTCGAATCTTTTCCAACTAATGACAATTAGGGCACATAGAGAAAGAAAGTATTAATTTTTAATGATTTTCTAACTAATACAATAGTATTGACTTGACATCAAATACAATTAACATCTACGTCATCATATAACTGTCTAAATAGGGCTGGAGATTTATTCAAGAACCTCACTCATTATGGTGCAAAGTGGTATAGAACATACATGGTAAAGGTCTTTTCTCATGGCATACTATTGGAAAATTTGGTTTGAGTTTGAAAAGTCCATGGATTAGTATTTCCAAAGGTTGGATGCAAATTGATTCCTTTGCAAGTTTTGAATTGGGCAATGGTAGAAGAATTTCATTTTGGAACCACCTTGGGGTTGATAATTGCCCCCTTGGTTCTCGGTTTCCTCAACTTTTCTAGAATGCATTATCTCCCAATGGTTCGGTATTCGACCATTGGGATGGAGATACTTTATCTTGGGCCATTTATTTTAAAAGGCTTCTGAAAGATGTTGAAATTATGGAGTTTGAGCAACTGCTAAAAGTTTTATTGGGAAAAAAGATAAGCCCTCCTCAGATGTTCATAAGTGGAGCTTGGATTCTTCAAGTATTTACACGGTTAAATCTTTTCTAAGGATTTGGTAGCCTCCATTGCAATTGATAACACTGTTTTTTAGAAAATCTGGAAAACAAACAGCCCTAAGAGAGTTAACATCCTTATTTGGGCGATGATTTTTGGGTTGTTAAATTGCTCGTCCACTCTCCAATGAAGCTTCCAACTCATTATTTGCCTCCAACAATCTTCCCCCTTTGCATGGTGCAGCGTAATTGACGAGCATTCTTGGTCTTGTTCCCCTTCTTTGGCTCTTGTAAGGATAGTTCAATTTCAATTTGCAAAGCTAGTGGATGAGTATAAGTTTTGGAGTCAATTTACTTGCGGTTTTTAGACTAAAGATTGGAAGGAGAGTATTCAATGTTTCTTTCAAAACAGGACATTTCCCTATTCATATCGCCCTAGGAATGCTTGAGTCAAAGTCTTATGAAGTGATTCTTATTGGATTTTATGTCCTAAAACTCGTAGTTTGTAATATCATATTCTTGTTCGATAAAGTTGTTATTGAAAATCTTTAGTAAATTTAAATTCTATATTCATGAATCCAATAAACTAAGGTTCTGAGGCTATTAGTTTAAGTTTGAACTTTATGTAGTGACATAAATGTGGATCAAGTTCAAATATATAGCCAAAATGGTCTATAGTATATGAATAAGGTTGGATACCTTATTCTGGGGACACTATGGATGCGGCCCATTTGTAGTTAGTACAAACGATGTGATCCTAAACCATTCATGTGGAGACATGAATTGGGGCATCCTATGTAAAGAGTTTACATAAGACTGAACTATGAAATAATCACTTTTTACGTTCTAAATGCCATTTAATGTATAAAACTGACTATTTCGTTAATTGATGACCTAGGTAATTTAATCTTAATCCTGAGTTAACTATGAACTCCTGTTCACTCGGAATTATCCTTAGATCTGCATAGGTGAGGGCAGCTCATTATCGCTGGCCCAATAACCTCCCATTTCAGGGGTAAGATTAGGTGGATAGCTGGGAACATAGGGTGCAAGACGGAATTCACTCCTTCTCGTTATAGGGATAGTAGATAGGTTGTTTCCTTTAGTACTGAATCTAGGTCTTGAACAAGGGGCTTCACCCTTTCCTTGGCCCGAGAAGGGTTCGGTTTATAGGTTGGACCTTAAACTAATTGCTCATTAGAGGATCAGTGGAACTTAAGGAATAAGATGTAGTCTCGAGGGTAAAACAGTTTTTATGACCCAACCGAGATTACGAACAACCTGTGAAGGATTAGCTTACTAATCATGGTTATATCATATGGACACAAATATATCTATAGTGAGGGGAGTGCAACTACGAGACTATAGTGGAATGACCCGCGAGTTAACGAATGTTGATTAGCTCCATCTAAAGAGTTTAGCCAGGTAATCTTGGATCGTTGGAGCCCATGATCTATAGGTCCATTAGGTTCCCCTACTAGCTCATATGGAATAAACTTAGAACAGTATGATAGAATAATTCGAATTGTTCGAATTAGGTGAAGAGAGAGAAACCGACAAGTATATGTGATATAGTGGTCGGTTTTTCAGTTTAGAGATTCAACTTTAATATTTAAATGTGATTTAAATATCAAGAATATGAATACGTTCATATTCGGAAGCTCGAAAATAATGGAAATGGTCAAAGATGTAAAAAGTCAAAGAGTTGACTTTTGACTATGAAAAGTCAAACTTTGACCGACCTTATATTCAAATGTGATTTGAATTTCGAGAAAATGAATGCGGATTCATGCTCGGGAGGTCAAAATTAGTCAACACGGAAAAAATCATAAAAAGTCAAAATGTTGACTTTTCGGTCAAAGTATGACTTTGACAAAATGACTATTTTGCCCTTTGACTAAAGTTAGTGGGAAAATCCAAACTTTTGTTGGCTTATAGTGGAGACATTAAGCCCACTTAGATAGTGGATTCTAGGTGTTGGGTTTTTATGAATTGGTTTCATGCAATTTTTGCATGGCTCCTTTCTATAAATATGGGCTTTCAATTTGGATAAAAAACTTTTGCCATTTTTCCAAAATTGTTTTCTAAATTTGGCTGGAAAAATCACTATTTCGGAGAAAAATTAGAAACCCAAAGCCAACCCAAATTTCCATCTCTTTCTCTCTCTCGGGTTCTTCATCCATCGGGTCCCACAACCCGGTTCTAAGTCCAGAGAATAGTAGGTCAGCTCTAGTGGTTGTCCGGTTCATGTTTGAGTGGAGATAGAAGAGTTTCGGGAGCTTCAAAGGTAAGATTTAAAAAAAAAACCCTAATTAACTAATTTAGGGTTGTATGTTTAATTTATGCAATTAGAGTAAAATTGATCCTCAATTCCGCTGCGCATGCCTATTTTTCCATCAATTCTGTAGCTGAGCATTTTGATGATTATTCACCTTGAAATTTCTGTTCAACTAAATTGTTTTTACTTCTTCTTCAGAGCTTTAGTCTATGTTTTATATTCTTGCACTGTATTGGCAAGTTAGAAGTTTTTTATTATTGTTTCTTCTCATGTACTTTGAGCATTAGACTCATTCATTATTTCAATGAAAAGTCTTGTTTCCATTTAAAAAAACACCTATTTTTTGTATGCAAATATGCTATGTCTTATTTGTCGAAATTATTAGCTTTCTTTCATTTTTGGTGGACCTTTGGTCATATATTCAAGCGACATTGTAGTTCAAATCCTTGTTGGTCCTTCTTTGAAGCCCCAATCTTAATTATTATGGTCTAATGTAGTTATAACTCTACTTGCTGAAATTTGGTTTGAGAGAAATCAGAGGGTCTTCCATGTTAAATCTCTTCAGTGGTTTGATTGGTTTGATGTTGCAAGGACCAATGCTTATCCTAGCGTTCTTTTTCTAAATTATTTGCTAATTTTTCTATTCAAGATATTTGTCTGAATTGGAGTGTTTTTATTTTCTCAGTCTCAGTGTTTAATTGTCTTGTACTTGTTGTTTCTTGTTTCATGTGATATTGTATTTTGAGCCTTTGCCTCTTTTCATTATATCAATGAAAAATATTATTTCTTGTAATAACGGTCTAGTAAGCATTCACTTAGCTTAAAGTTAAGTGAGGGGCTATTTAATGGTGGCACGAGTAGTCAGAACGCAAACCCACAACGTGCTACCTAGTGACTGAGGGCATCGATTTCGACTTCTACATGACCCTCATGGACAAGGCTTTCCAGTGACTGGTCCTTTGCAACAGTAATTCTCCAGCAACTAGGTGACTTATTCTCGAGGGTTTGAAACCACATACAAGGACGCTTCTTTGGCAAGCTCTTTTTCAGGTGAACAACAATTGTACAGTTGCAAACTCCAATGATTAGCAAGCTGAACAACCTCCTTTCCTTCGATAACAATAATTTTCTCTTTCAACAAGAATTAAGCCTATTCGAACACTAGACAATAAGGTCTCAAGAGTTGTTTGTCAGGGTGCAGTAGGTAATGGTCCGCTTTAAACCTTCTTAAACTCAATTAATGTGTTCTAGTGTAGTCTCCAATCCCTGGAATTCATTGTAGTTCGAGATTGGTTCAAAGTGTTTAGATTAATGTTTAAGGTTGTTTTGAATAAGAATATTCATTTTAAGCATTTTTTTTGGCTTCAATTAAGGTTTTCGAACTAAGTTATAACATTACAATCTTGTTCAATTTAGGACATTTAGTAAGTAGAATTCTACCTGTTTGGCCTATTTGTTGTGTGTTAACATGTGGGATTTTTTACTTTTTTGATTATAAAATATGACATGTATATCTTTATGAAATATACTATTTTGTGATGAGTTCTGAGTTGAATATGTTGTGCTTTTGGATGTTAAGCATGATGCGTTGTTAGTGTATTGTGGTGAAAAGCATGTTGAATTGTTGAGTTTGTCTAAATAAGTATTAATTTTGTCTTATGAGTGTGTTGTGAAAATACGAGAATAAAGCATGGTCTAGAACTCATGTTTTAGGATATACATGTCTGGATTTACAAGCTAGAATTGGTAGTTTTGGATTTACAAGGGTGAGTATCATAGACATGGGTTTAAATTGTCAAGAGCTACCTCTCATCATGAAGAAACTAGCATTGAGACAATGGTTAAGAGCATATAAACCAAGCTCTGAGTAGCATTGAAAACTTGTGTTTAAATGATCAAGGGCCTTACATTCCCAAATCGATAGTTTTGGATTTACAAGGGTGAGTATTAGGGACAAAGGTTTAAACGTTCAAGAGCTGATACGACCTTACTTGAACAGGATCTGTTCTATAGGTTGTACAACTGTGTCCTTGAGTTCTAAGGAGACAAGAACGTTCAAGAGCTGATTCCTCTCATTATTGAAAACTAGCATTGGGACCTTGAGTGCAAATAGTTAAGAGCCAATAGACCAAGCTTTGAGTAGCATAGAAGACTTGTGTTTAAATGATCAAGGGCCAATGCATCATAAGGTATAGATCTAATTGTTGTGGCCATGTGTGAAAATAACTTAGGGCAAATATGTCAAGCCTCGAGTAGCATTGAGGACTTGGGTATACATATTCAAGGGTCAACACATTGTGAGGTGTAGAGCTAAGTGTTGGGATGTTCAGTATAAATGATCAAGGTCAATGTGTTGTGAGGTATAGAGCAAAGTGGGGAGACCTAGGGTATAAATGATCGATGGCAATACATCAAGTTCTATATAGTTCAGTTTCAAGGCCATAGGTATAAGTGGACATGGACAACGAGTTTAAATGAGAGAGAAAATATATTATGAGACCAAATGAGGAAATCATGTGAGTGTATGTGTAATTGTGAATTTAGTTAATAGAGTTAGACCCAAGGACCAATGTTTTAAAAGGCTTAAGGCGGCCTTGAGGCATTTTGTCATGAAGAGGTGAGGCGTAAGCCTCATTTTTAATTTAAAAAAATATATTTCAAGCATAAAACATATTACCTTGTATTCTTAACATCATAATATTTCTTCAAGTACAAAACATAATAAATAATTATTAACGAAAAAGGAAACAAATCTCAATAGTTCACAGAAAACTAAAGGGAGAAACATAAGAAAGAAAACATAAGGAAAAAAAAACTAATAATAATAATAAGGGGTCGTTGCAAATATAACAGTTAGGTGTAAAGTATAATGCAAAAGAATTTCTAAATATAGACAAATTTCGATCAAGCTCTCGGAGCCTATTAGTGATAAGTCTATTGGTGATAAGTCTAAATATCACTGATAAATGTTATTGGTGGTAGTAGACTTTTATCACCGATAGATCCATATCAGTAATAGACTTCTATTTCCAATAACAAAATCTATTAGTGATAGGCTTCTATCACATATAGAAATATATCATTGATAGATTGGTATCAACGATAGAGTCTATCACCGATACTCTACCAATGATATCAAGTATCACCGATAAACTCTATAAGTGATTAGAGTTTGTGAGTAGGCTTGTATTATTTGAAATCTGTCAACAACAATTATAGATTTCACATAGCATATAGAAATCTATCACTTATATAGAAGTCTACTTGTAGACTCTTATTGCATACTTTTAAGCTTCAATTATCGATAGTTTAGTTGCAATTTAGTTGTTTCTAGTTCTTATGGTTGCTTTTAAAAAAGTGGTTGCATCAAACTACTTTGAATGTTTTGTTGAGTTTTCAATGAAAGAGATGGAGAAAACAAAATTGGAGGAAGGAAGTGAGAAAATTGAGAAAATGGAGAAAAGATAAAGAAAAGAATTTGTTTGAAATCCATCAATGATAGAATAGATAGAATATATGCTAGTTGTGCATTGTGATTGAAATCTATTAGTCATAATAGTCTATCATTGATAGATATAAGTTGTGAATTAAACATAGGTTAGTGATAAACTTCTATTAATGGACTTCTAACTATGAAAAAAGTATATAGTGATAGAAGCTGAATGAGTAGACAGACTTTTGATTAAAGAAGTCAAAAGTTTGAATCCCACAATTATTGTGCTAAGAAAATATAATGATAAACATCAATAAAATAACAAGAGAGATGGAAAAAGGAACTTGTAAAGAAGAGAAAAGTCAATGAAAACCATATATAATTAAAGAAAGAGAATATTGTACGAAATTGAGTATGTAATGAAAACGAAAGAAAAAGATGACAAAATTGCAAAAGAAAAAATCCAATGTTAATCCAGAATGAGAAATGAGGTGAATAAAATTAACAAAAGAGATCATTTGGAAGAAAAAAATATCCGAACCAAGAGGTTAGATGATAGAATCTCCCAATAACATGTGTTGTTGAACTTTTGAAAGAAAAAATGATAATAGGAATAAAAATAAAATAAATAAGGAGGTTTGAGAAAATTACTATATTTGCAGTTCTTTAAAAATGTTGCTATGCACTTAATTATTAGCCCTAAAAGTGCTACCCTTAATAATTACCCTAATAATAATAACAATAAAAGTTCAATAAGCAAAGGTGAATAGATAAATAAATAAAAAAAACTAAGAATAAGAAAAAAAAAAAAACAAGTAAACAACCTAAGATACTTGAAAGCGAGGAAAAATAATAGGAACTGGCGTTAACTTATTGTGAACAAAACAACAAACATTATCCATACTTGTGTACTCAAATGTAAGACTTGAACTTAGATATAGGTAGAAGTGACTTGAAAAAAAGGAAAAAGAAAAAGCAACCAGCCAAATGTCAGCCTATTTTAAATAATCACCGTTGAACTTTTTTGTTTTTTATTTATTAAACTAAACCTTTTGATTTTTTTTTCTTTGATAAACCTATTGAAATTCTTATGAGTTGCGTCTAGTGCCTTTACAGTTTTCTTTGCCACGTGGCCCATGGCCCACCCCCAAATTAAATGGAAGGCATGAGCGGTGGAAGTAATTGCATTGCATTGGCCTATGGCCTGCGTTCAGTAAACCACTCAAAGGCTTACGCCTAAAAGCCTCATAGGCACATTCATGGAGGCTTAGGCATCTCTCAACAAAGGCATAAGCTTCTTTTGTATATGTTGAAGGCGGAAGCCTTGAGGCACAATATTACTTGAGGCAGAATATTACTGCCTCACCTCAAGGCTTATGCCTTAAATGATTTTCAAAACATTGAGGACTAAGGTTAGAGGGCAAGGGAAGGGAAGGGTAAGAAATAGTGGGCATGAGTCTTTTGTAGGAAGATATGGACATCTCGGAAGTCTTTAAAAATTTGCACTCCTCGTTCTTTTCATATAAGCATAATACTGTGAAGACTGAAGAGGTTTCATCATGATTATTGCAAGCTAGTGTTTTCTGTAAAGAATAATGTATCACATTTAAAAGTGAGGATTTAAACAGTTGAGATGCCTCAACCTCTCAGCCTGAGATATAAAAGCAATTTAGTGTTGGGAGAAAAGAATGTAGAGAAATGAAAAAGTGAACTAGCATTGGTTTTATAGTTGAGATATACTTTTGTTTTGAAGTTGCAAGGACCAATACTTCTTGGTTTCTCTTTCCAAGTTTTATGCTCATTTTCTATTCATGATTTATGTTCGAATTGGTGTGCTTTTATTTTCTCTGTTTAGTCTTTCTTCTAGTATTGGGATGTCGTGATGTTGTATTGTATATTGATTAAGTTTGTTGCCTTAAGCTTTTCGTTTCATTGTCATTGTATATTGAGTAATAGACTCTTTTCATTACATCAATCGTTTAGCACTATTTTAACTTTTCTTTCCCTTTCAATTAGTCAATCGTTTACATTTTGATTTAAATGGTTATGTTCTTTTTTTTCTTAATTTTATTATTAAAATTTAAGTGGTTAGGTATTGATTTGAAGTTACCTGAAAAAAATATCCAACTATCCATCTTCTATGGTGATGTAGGCTTTTTTATCTTTTCCCTTTATTCATGGTCAGTGTTTTTCCTCGCTCCCCTCCTTTCTTTCTTGTGATTTCTTTTTTTGAGTTTAACCATGTGGAGTTGGGGATTTGAACCTCTAATCTTTAGATCAAGTGTTTAATGTCTTGATGAGCTATGCTCAGGCTGACTTTTTCTCTTGTAATTTATAATATGGGAGGATTGTGTTAGCAGGGGGATAGTGAAAACAAGCAACAAGGGCTATAACAACCTTGCTAGAAAGAGTAATATGAGATGTCAACACTGTGCGGGCCCTCTTTCAAAGGATATGGTCTTGTGCCTTCATTCTAAATTTTCTTCAATTGTCTTGACCTCCACAGAGTCTCACTTTAATCTGTAATTCTGTACGTATATTACAGGAAACAAGTGCTTGGACAACTCCTCCTCTCATTAGGGATAGTTTCTCTATGGTATTACTCCTTTTTTTTTTCTTATGTCGCCTTGCATTCATGATCTTCTGTTCTCTCTCTCTAAATATAAACCATTTAGAAAATTAAATATTGCCTTAATCTTGCTTCCTTTAATGTTGTACTGACCTGTGCATGTTTTGATACCCCACTTTGTTGATGGGATGTTTTGTATATCTTTTAGATTGGCTCTGCTGTTGGTGGTACTGCTAGTGCTTTCTATGGATTTAACAATGGTAATATACACCTTTCCATTCAATAAATCCAACAAATACAATACGAGCTGCTATCCAAATCCCCGACTAACTTACATGATCAACAATAAAACTATCCTACGTACTCTTTATATTCTGTTGTTCTCTTTTATCTGTTAAACAGCTCATCTTTTAATGCCATTGCAGTGATGCCTGTTGTTCAGAGATCAGTTAAAGGGCCAATGTGGTTGCATTTTCTTATTGGTGTAAGTACCTTTCTGTTTCCAATTTGTTATGATTATGAACTGTTACAAAATCTGCCTCCAGATTTCTTTGAATGTTTGATTTCTTGGTTGTTCTTTTGGTATGATAGAAATTGTAAGAGTTTGTAAAATATTAGATAATAACGGGTACTGGCATTGTTGTTATCTTACTTGAAAATATAAATCAACCGTGAAAGATGAGGGTTCCAACACTTCAATTGACACAGATAACATTGATTGGTAATATCAAAAGAAAAAAAAAAAAGAATAAGAAAAAACATGAATAGCTCCAATCTGAAGCTGAAAAAACTGCTGTATAAGAAAATGCGACCACGGAATGTCCTTCACTGCATTGCGCCATAAAATGTTTCCATTTCTCTTTAGTTTGGTTAGTGATTGTGCTGGATATCTCACTCTATTTTTAAGAACTATCAATATAACAGAGTTTTGGTACAGTTTTCCTTACAAAATGGTATTAGAGCACATTCATCATGGAGAGAACATGAAAGATGGCATAGGAACAAATAAAAGAAAGGTAGAAGGAACTGAGAAAGAAATGGTTGAGATTAAAGAAACGTTACAGAGTATGTGTGAGAACATTGATCAATAATCGTAGAAGGCTTGAGATCAATGAGCAAAGGGTGCGATGATATTTGAAACCTCTTGTGGCAAGTTTCGATTATTATCCACGACCAAGGTCCTCGTAGAAGCAAAAGATGTTAGATGGTAGTGAAGAGCCATTGAATCAAAACAGTCACCAATGAAGGGCAATTGTCTCAGGCCAAGAGGGAAAATGGGGGTTATTGCAACAAGTACAAGAAGCTTGAGACGCTATTTCTTTTTGGCAAAAATTCAAACTCGGTAGTTATTTATAGATACTTTGAGATTCATCAGTTGACTGACATAGAGAAGATCATGGGTTTCTGTGGTTAGTTCTGAGCATGCAGTAGTGATATTAGATGGACTATAGTCTATGGAAGCTTAAGTCATGGGATGATTTGAAGAAACAATTGTTTGAGAGGTTTCAACCAATGTAGAAGGGAACTTTGTGTGGCCGTTTTTTACCGTGAAACAAGAGGAATGATGGTTGAGTTCAGGAAGAAATTCGAGATTTACTTGGCATTATCTCTACACCAACTCGATCTGACACATTACCTGAAAGGGTTTGAATAATCAAAAGGAAGCACCCATGAAGAGACTAATGATGTGGAAGTATCAAGCTTAAGAGAGAAAGGGTTTATGTTCTAAATGCGATAAGAAATTTATGGTAGGGTTTCGAGAATTGCGAGTTGCAGGTGTTCGTGTTGTTAGGGAACAAGAGAGGATGAAGTTGAAATCGTGATCGAGGAGATTGCAGAACATACTAAGGCTAAAAATTTAGATATAGGTAATTGGTTGAGTTGGCGTTGAGGTCGGTGATAGGATTTTTGATTCTAGGCACGATGAAGGTCGAGGTTAAGTAGGGCGACAATGGTTGGCAGTACTAATTTGGATTGTAGAGCCACCAATTTTGTTTCCAAATGACTGTTTGATGAATTGGGTTTGCCTCTCATAGAACTGTTTAATTATGGTGTGGTGATGGGAACATGAGTTGCAATTGAGGTAAGGGAGTCTGTACATTGGTTGCAGTTTGTTCACCACAATTGACCATCAAAGAGGATATCTTGCCTCTGGAGTTGGGAGTTGACATTATTTTGGGTATGCATTGGTTGCGAAATATGGGATTCATGGATTTAATTGGAAGTCTCTTATGATGACATGCTTGTTAGGAGAGAACAAGGCAACACATCAAGGGGACCCTTGCCCCACGAAGGTAGAAGTCTTGTTGAAGATGGTTACACGAACATGGTCGGATCAAGATAAAGGGTTTCTGGTAGAAATGTGGGAATTGAACGTTAAAAATAGAGGAATACAAAATTGTTGAGGTAAATATGCTCTTTCCTCTCTCCTCTATCCTCTCTCTTATCCACAAGTAACTCCAATCACTTTCTCCGACTTCCTTGTTCTCTCCAACCACTTCTCCTCTATCCCACTTCTCCTCTATCTATCCACCACATTTCTCCATTCCTAATCTCACAGTCATGGAAACGAAGAGGCAATATTGATGACTAATAGGGGCGCAAGTAAAAAATCAAAAAATTGAAAAAACCGTTTAAGCTGATCGAAACTGTGCATTATGTCAGGTTAAAGCCGGTCGGTTTGGCGGTGTTGGGTTGAAAATATTGAAAACCAAGAATTGTCGGGTCAATTTCGGGTTAGACAAAAAAAAGTGTTGAAAAACCGTACCGACCGATAAAATATTTATATTAAGTTGCAGGATAATTTCCAAAAGATTCCTTTGTAGAGTTGGTAAGTAATCGTGTCTGGAAACACTTGGTTGCAAGTTCGAGTTTGGGGAGTACAATGATTTTATATTATTTCAGATTTATAAAATAAATTCCGGTGGTTTGTCTCTCTCCTGGTCATATTAGCATGTGCGCGTACATTATTCGGCCAATCGATACTCAAGCCGACCAAACCCGCTGGTCCAGACAGTCCGGCCGGTTCGGATTCCTAATGAATTTGATTCGGATTCGGTTCATATGGATTCTTCACCGATTTGGGCAATCTGGTTCTAGTTTTCTCTAAAAATCGAATCGAACCGAATCACTTACGCCCCTAATGATTACTACTTTTGCATATGGCAAGAAGAAATCGGTTTTTGCTATAGAAGACTTGACAAGAGAGCAGACGGTACAACAGGGAAAGGATCAAATCCATGGTTTCTTCTCTAGAAAGTACAAGATGGAGCAAGGAATCATTCGTGTGGCCAAATTTCAATCAAAAGCAGGGTGATTTGTGGAACCAGCAGTCTGGTCCTCAGGTGGAAGAAGAAACATCCATATTCCAGCAAGTATGAATACAAGAGGCTGGCAATCCTTTGCTTCGATGGTGAAAGAAAGTTTACAAACTCTGAATAATCAACTTCATGGAGTCTATAGCCTTGAAGATCAAAAACTTAACAGCCCCATCAGAATACGAACTTATGCTGACACTGTGAATGACAACAAAGCTACAAGAACTCTGATGGAATCTGAACATCCACAGGTTCTTCATGATTATTCGTCTTTCTGGATTGCAAAGAAAAAAGAAATGCTAGACTTAAATCTCAGTTCATTGCTAGTTGTGACAATTGATGGAATATTATTCTTGGTCAGATGTTAAAGATACTTTGGAAGATTTTTTTCAAGTATCTATATCAATTAATCCATTTTTTGATGATAAAGCCTTAATTAGGTTTAATCAGGAGATTGATCCAGAGCATTTAGATGGCAACTGGAACGAATATGGAAGAATGCATTTGAAGATTGAACCTTGGTCGAAAAAGCTTCATTCTCTTCCAAGCTTTGTCAAATGTTATGGAGGATGGATATCAATCAAGAACCTTCCATTTGTCTTTTGGGAAAAGTTCTCTGTTTGAAGCAATTCGTCTTCACTTAGGAGGCCTTGTGCAGATTTCATCAGAAACTTGAAATGGTTTACAATGCTCTTCAGCGTTTATTAAGATTGAAAATAACCTATGTGGTTTTATTCCAACCTCATTAAGTATTGAAGACTCATTGTTGGGAAATTTGATATTCATTTTGAAAGCTTGGAACCTTTGATCTCCAAGAATAATATCCCAATCAATAAAAGAGTTTTTCAGCGGATGACTTTTTGAATCATGTGGATATCACTTAAATTAAAGAGACCATGATTGATGAAGGGTTCACAGTAGACATTCTTGAAGGAAAAAAAAATGCAACAAAGGATATATCAATGGCCATTAATTTGGAGAGAGAAAAAGACTGCTTGGGTCTTGTGTGGGATAAAGAAAAGGCAGAAATCCAGCCTTCTCAGCGGGTCTCTGTACCTAGAAAGACTCTTGAATCTGAAAGGGTTTTAGAACATGAAAAGGTGCCAACTAATATTGTTAATAAATTAAATGTCTGGCAATTTCCAAGGAGAAAGCTCAAAGAGTCATAGAAGTGCAAGAGGCTTTAAACAACGGGGAGACCAATGAAAAATCACCTAAGCCCTCTCAAAATATTCACTCTCCCTCCCAGAAGGATTGCCTACAAAATCCTCAGGTGAAAGATGAAGAGTCTTTTTATGATCAGCAACAAGATAATTCCGAATTTGAGCACTACTCGAACCAGGCCTCCAAGCACGCAGCCGAATCATTGTTAAATCATGCCACCAATCCCAATCTTGGAAGAAGATGTTGGGAGAGTCTTGACTTGTCAAGATAAAATCTCTTCAAGGATGGGACATTTGTCACCAATAATAGTCCAATCAGCCTTCACGTTTCCTGGTTCAAAAGTTCAATTCGTTCAATGAACATTCTCTCAAAATTACAAGAAATATGATCAACAAGAGTCAGATGATGAATCAAATGTAAGTGTAAGTAGCAAGGAAGCAGACAACCCTATTTCACAAGAAGAAGTTGAAGACTCATTCACATTACATCAGTTGGGAGAAGCTTACATGACATTATTTCTAGAGCAACAACAATCTCTTGTAAGTCCTCAACCTTTGTCTTCTTCTCAAATTCTACCACATTTTGCATCTTTAGTGGCTGCATGTGATTTCAATCTGCAGGAAATCACATCTCCACTAAAGGTTTCTTAAGAATGAAGATCATATCATGAAATACACGAGGTCTTAATGACAAATCTAAGCAGACAACATTGAAATATTTCATACAAAGTCATCATCCATATTTAGTTTTGATTCAAGAGACCAAAGCATTGGAGGTACTCATTTTTTATCAAATCAATATGGAGTTCAAATGGCATTGGCTGGACATTTGTAGCATCATATGAAAATCAGGTGGAATGCTTATTATGTGGGATGGAAGCAAGGTAACTCCCATTGAATTTCTTAAAAGGGCTACACATTATCAGTCAAGATCACGACTCTTTGCAAGAATCTTTGTTGGGTGACAAATGTATATGGGGCTGCAGAATACAGAGAGAGACATTTCCTTTGGCCTGAGCTTGTGTCTATCTCATTATTGTCACCAAGGGCAATCGCCTTGTCTGCCAACAAAACTAAATATGGAGTGTACATCCCAAGATCCGATGCCAACAAAACTAAAAATAGATGATCTACTATACACCATGGGCAATCGCCTCTACATCCCAAGATCCGGGGAGTTACGAAGGTCGCTGATGAAGGAGTGTCACGACACACCGTGGGCAGGACATAATGGTTGGCAGAGGACTTATGCTCTCTTGAAACAAGGCTACTACTGGCCAAGCTTTCGGGACGATGTCATGCAATTTACCAAGACTTGCCTTGTCTGCCAACAAGACAAGGTCGAAAGGGCGAAATTAGCGGGTTTGCTGGAACCCCTACCTGTGCCCTCTAGACCATGGGAGAGCGTGTCTCTCGACTTCATCACCCATTTGCCCAAGGTGGGAGAGTTTGAATCGATCCTTGTTATCATCGACCGGTTCTCAAAATATGCCACTTTCATCCCAACACCGAAGATGTGCACAGCCGTGATGATCGCCCAGCTGTTCTTCAAACACATCGTGAAATTATGGGGCGTCCCCGCGAGCATCGTTAGTGATCGGGACGGAAGATTCACTGGGGACATTTTGGACAGAATTGTCCAAAATATTGGGTCAACACTAAATATCTCCTCTAGCTATCATCCCAAACTGACGGCCAGATGGAACGCTTTAACAGTATGCTCGAGGAATATCTGCGTCACTTTATCGACGCTAGGCAGAAGAACTGGGTCCAGTTTTAAATGTGGCTCAGTTCAGCTTCAATAGCCAGCAAGTTCCGCGATTGGAAAATGCCCTTCGAAGTGGTGTGCGGTAGACAACCCTCATGCCACACTTGGTGGACCACCCTTATGCAGATAAAAGTCCTCTCAGGCACATAAACTTCACTAAGGATGGAGCAAAACCTCTGAAATAGCTCGCGCCTACCTAGATAGAGCGTCAAGAAGGATGAAGAAGTGGGTTGATAAGAAGCGGAGGGCCCTCGAGTTTCAAGCTGGGGACAAGGTCCTGATCAAGCTACGACCGGAACATTTCGTTTCCGAGGCCAGAGAGACCAACGGCTAGTAAGGAATATGAAGGTCCAGTGGAGGTAATTGAAAAGGTCGGGAGAATCTCATATAGGGTTCAGTTACCCTCATGGATGAAGATTCATCCTATCATCCATGTGAGTATCCTGAAGCCCTATCATCTCGTCCCGAGGATGAACAACGAAATATGCTAAGGCGCCCACCGGTCAGAGGAAGAATTCCGCTGAGAAAGAAGTTGCACAAATCCTGAATAAAGTACGCGCCGTATTGGAAGACCCAGACAAGAACTGACAGAGTTCTTAGTGAAATGGAAGGATCTCCCCGACGAAGAGATCAGTTGGGAGCGGGCGAAGATTTGAAGAATGCAGCTCCAGCCATCGCAGATTTTGAACAAGGGTCGGTTGACAGGGACGTCAACCAATTAAGTGGGGGAGAATGTCACGGTCATGCTTGTCCAGGGCCCTGTGCCCATGGCCCCGCATGCCCGATCTTAACCCTCTTCTAGCATACTTTCATATCATGTATTTTGTATTAGCTTAGTAGCTTGCTTTCTTTACATTTCATTGTAAGTGACCACTCGCCCTTTTGCATATGCAAGGGTGCCAGTTGGCTTTTGTTCAGAATGCCACTATATGGGATAAGACTAATCATCACTTCCCCATACCCGGAGTAGTACTCTATAAAGCTGTTGTTGTTGCTCATTGCTTTCTAGCCTACTACAATCTTTCTTTTATTCGCACTCACAAAAACTGCTACGAAAACCTTTTCTCCAAACCCGTTTTCTAAAAACCGTTTTCCCTAAAACGGGGGTGGAGGTGCGAGAGGCACTCGGTGTGCCACCGGCAATCCATATTCGAGTGGCTGACTTGTTCTGAACGGGAACAAGTGCCGCACAATCGCTAAGAGAAGCTCCCGAAAGAGCGATTGTGACACCTAGCATATAGCCTCTTCCCAAAGTGCCTTTATTGAAGGAAGGCAATTTTAGACCCCATCCTCATTGCTAACGAAGCTGTAGAAGAGTATAGAGTGAAAAAGAAGAAAGGATGGATCCTCAAACTTGATTTGGAGAAGACCTTTGACCGTGTGGATTGGAATTTCCTAGAAAAGGGTTGAAAAGTAAAAAACTTTTGATCAGAAATGGATTGATTGGATTCTGGGCTGTGTTAAAAATCCAATGTTTTCTGTGTTCATCAACGGAAAACCAAGGGGAAGAGTGGTTGCCACTAGAGGCATTAGGCAAGGTGATCCCCTCTCACCTTTTCTTTTCCTTCTAGTAAGTGAAGTTTTAAGTGCTTTGGTGACTAAGATCATTCAAGCCGGTCTATATGAAAGTTTTGTGGTTGGCAAAAATAAAATCCAGATCTCCATCCTTCAATTTGCGGATGATATGCTCTTGTTTTGTAAGTATGACAGCAGCATGCTTGCAAAACTAAAGCAAACGGTGGAGTTTTTCGAATGGTGCTCAGGGCAGAAGGTAAACTGGGATAAATCAGCCCTTTACGGTGTAAATGTGGATGAAAAAGAGTTGCTTTCAATGGCTGCTGCATTAAATTGTAAGGCTGATCAGCTTCCAATCCTCTATCTTGGGCTGCCTCTAGGAGGGTACCCGAGGAAGCTGTCTTTTTGGCAACCAGTTTTGGACAACTTCCAAGCCAAATTGGATAAATGGAAGTGTTTCAATCTTTCTAGAGGAGGTAGAGTCACATTATGCAAGTCAGTTCTATCCAACCTCCCAACACACTTCATGTCCATATTTATATTGCCGAAAGGAGTTGCTTCGAAATTGGAGAGAATCACAAGAAATTTCTTTTGGGAAGGGCACATTGGCAGCAAGCTAAATCATTTGGTGAAGTGGGCTATGGTTCAAAAACCATTGACAGATGGAGGCCTTGACCTTGGTGGATTCAAATTTATGAACCAAGCCCTACTTGCTAAATGGGTCTGGAGGTTCTTCAAAGAAGAAGGCAAATTTTGGGGGCAAGTTATCAGAACCATCCATGGCACGGACCCTTTCAATTGGCACACGGCAGGTAAAGGGGGTAGAAGTCTCAGAAGCCCTTGGATTAGTATTTCTAAATCTTGGCTAAAAGTTGAATCGTTGGCCACTCTTAAGCTTGGAAATAGTAGAAGAATTGCTTTTTGGCTGGACCCTTGGGTGGGAGCGTCTCCTTTCCGTTCCTTATTCCCAAATCTCTTTCGAATATCTTTGTTACCAAACGGTTCGGTTGCTGACCATTGGGACACCAATTTGGCAGCTTGGTCAATCACCTTTCGCAGATTGCTTAAAGATGATGAAATCACCTCCTTTCAAGATTTGCTTGGGGTCATTGCAACAAGGAAAGTTTCAGAATTTGTTGATAGCAAGGTATGGTCTATCTCAGCCTCGAGACTCTTTACGATCAACTCACTTGGAACATACCTTTCCCACTCCTCCCCAATGGATAAATCTCTATTCTCGGCCCTATGGAAGACTTGCAGCCCAAGAAGAATTAACATTCTTGTTTGGATAATGCTTAGTGGGCAGTTGAATGTAGCCTCGGTATTGCAAAGTAAGATGGCCGCCAACAATATCTCTCCTTCAATTTGCCCTTTGTGTCTAAATTGGTCAGAAGACTCCCTCCATCTTTTCTTTCATTGTTCCTATTCAGCTTGGTGTTGGAATAAGTTGCTGTCCTTCTTCAACATCTAATGGGTTATGTGTAACGACTTTAAGGGCAACTTACAGCAGCTGTTAGTTGGTATAAACCTTCACAAACCCTGCAATTTTCTGTGGTTGAATGCAGTAAATGCACTGCTGGCTGACCTTTGGTTTGAAAGAAATTAGAGGGTGTTCCATGATAAGGTGCTTGGATGTCAAGATTGGTTCGAATCAGCCCGTCGGCTAGCTTTTTCTTGGTGTATCCTCTCCAAGCACTTCAATGCCTACAGTTTATCAGAATTTAATCTCAATTGGAGGGTGTTTGCCTCCCTCCCAAGTGACGGAATTTAGTCTCTTCAGCATCCAGTGTTTTTCGTAGTTTTTTCATTGTTTTTTCAGAATGTTTATTTAGTTATTAGCCTCGTTGTTTGTCCTTTTGGGAATGTAAAGAAGCTAGGCTTCTGCTTTAAGCTAGTCTTAGATAATTATTGGATATGATGAGGGCGCTAAGGGGGTGTCAACCTAGTTGAGATGCCCGGGTACGCTAGCTGATCCGTTTTGGTTTTCGGTTGTTATTTAGCTCATTGAATAATCCTCTTGTACTTTGGGCTTTTGCTCGATATTCTCTTAAATTAATGAATTGTTTCCGTTTAAAAAAAAAGCACAAAAATGAGACAATGACTCAGAATGATTTTTCATTAAATATAGCCAAGTCACATGAAAATAATCAACCACCAAAGTAACAAAGTAACGAAAACTTGTTTGTGACACGACTGGACAAGGGCCCCAAATATCAGAATGAACTAACTCAAAAGGAGTACTGGCTCGTCTATGAACTCTAGGACTAGAACTAAGACAATCAAATTTAGAAAATTGACACGAATCACAATTCAAAGACGACAAGGAACGAAATTTTGGATAAAGTTTCTTCAACACGAACAATGATTGATGACCCAAACGACAATGAACTTCAAATGGGGATGTAACTCCAGAGCAAGCCATAGCTTTCGGTATCTGGTGGTAAAAAATGTAAAGCCCCCCCAACTCATGTCCTCTACCAATAATCTTCTTCTTCATAGATCCTGAAACAAGCAATAATCAGAAAAAAACTAGACAAAACAGTTAAGGTCACGAGTAAGCTGGCTAATAGAAATTAAATTAAAAGACAATTGAGGCAAATGTAATACAAAGGATAAAGAAAGTGATGGAGTTAGAGAAATGGTGTCGGATCCAAGAACAAAGGAGGTTGATCCATCTGCCAAAGTGATAGATGGAGATGAGATAGGGGACAAAGGCGCAGGAAATAAGGTAGAATTACCTGTCGTATGAGCGGTGGCACCAGAGTCTATGACCCATTTGGTAGATGATTTAAGAAGACATTTCGTATTACTTGTTTCGACAATGGTGGCAATAGGTTTTGATAAGAAGAAGTCTGCTAGGATTCCTAGAATACTTGAAATTTAGTAAAGTCGTCAGCATAGATGGTAACAGACTTCTCAGCCATATCATTGGTGGAAGCTATTTGAGCATGTTGAGATCGTTGAGTCTTATACAACAACTTTCGACAATCACATTTCATATGCCCTAGCTTACGACAATAGTCATAGACGATCTCCTGAGAATTGATCTTCGATCATCATAACTAGGCTTCTGAAAATTGTTAGTCATCCTTGGAGTACCCCGGAAGTTATTATTGACTCATAAAGGCATTGTTAGGTTGAGAAATAGGCGAACCGGATTGAGAACTCTCAGTACGAAGAACATGACTGAAGGCTTCCTCTAATGACGAGATTTTAGAATCAGAAAGAATCTGTGTTTTAGTCATTCCAAACTCAGGTAAAAGTTCATTAAAAAATATTATAGTATCCATCTTTTCTCGCTGAGCTTGTTGAACTTTGACATCAGAGCTAAACGGCAATAGTAAAGCAAATTCGACAGCTGCCTTCTTAAGTCTCATAAAGTAACTCGTAACAAATTGTGCTTTTTGTTCAGCTCGAAAGAATTGCATATAGACAACAAACATTCGATGAATGTGTTCTTTTCTAGAGTATAGATATTCTAAGAATTCTAAGAGTTCCTTCACAGAATCACAATGATCTACCAAGCCAACCACCTCACTTTCAATAGAATTCATAATCTAAAGATGAAGTTGAACGTTATCGCAAAACCAAGTCTTTTTCTTATCATCTTTTGGTGGCTACTCAATCACATGGTCATCCATATCTGTACTAAGCAAATAAAATTGAATCGTTCAACGCCAACCATAGTAATTAGATCCGTTTAACTTGTGTTCAGTTATCTTCGATGCTAGGCGAATTACATTAGATACTACCATATGCTTTACTTCATCCATTATGAGCTAACAAACAGTTTGTAGATCTCATGAGCGGAAAGAGAAAATCAAGATAGAAATCAAAGATGAATCAAAGAGCAAACATCTCCAAATTGAAACAAAACGACAACAAACCCTAAGCAAAAAAGAGTTTTTTTTTTCAAATAACTCACAATCGAGTAGATTTCAATGGAACCAAATGCACAAAATGATCAGAAAAGATAAATCGAGAAGAACCCAACTGACGAAACGTGGAACGGTGGCCCCACGCGCTCCCACGCGCCGGCTCATGGTGACGGAGGAAACCCTTTGTGGCGGCGCGTGAACCTCACGCGTGGTTGTTTTTGGTGACTGATGACTGTAGACTCGAGCGGATGGTGACAACGTTTCTCCTGGGATGGGTGGTATAGACAAACAACCACTCAAACTAGATGACTCAACTCAAACCCTAACCTTGTGAGAAGCGTAAACCCTAATGTAACCGTCGAACGAATATTCTAAAAAGTGCATTGCTCTGCTACCATCTCCTCAATAATGATCTTTTGGGAGAAGTCTTCTCTATGTGGTAGATAAACATTGAAGAGGATGTTTTATTTGCTATGGCCTCATGTTTGAAATGCAAAGGTGAAAAATTGCCTTATATGTACTTAGGGTTACCCCTTGGGAGATATCCTAAGCAACATTCCTTTTGGCAGCCTATCATTGACAAAGTTCATTGGAAGCTTGATAGATGGAAACGTTACACAACCTTTTGAGAGGGGGTCGATTGACATTTTGTAATGTAGTCTTATCAAATTTACCAACTTAATACATGTCATTATTCCAAATGCCTTGCTCGGTGACATCGGAATTGGAAAGAATTATGTGCTCTTTCTTTTGGGAAGGACAAAAAGGTAGCAAATTGAACCACATTGTGAGATGGGAAACCGCTTCAAAAGCCTTGAAGGATGGCGGTTAAGGTGTGAGAAATTTGAGAGACAGAAATACAACTCTCCTTTTCAAATGGAACTGGAGATTTTGTAATGAAACAAAAGCACTTTGGAGCAAAATTATGAAGAGCATTCACGGCTTGGAGCCTCATCATTGGCACACATCTGGAAAATTTGGCTCGAGTCTTCGCTGCCCGTGGATAAGTATCTCGAAATTATGGAACAAATTTAAATCCTTTGCAACCTTTCAACTTGGATTAGGGGTCAGAATTTATTTTTGGCTGGATGTTTGTTGTTCTGAATCTCCATTTAAGGTAAGCTTCCCTTGACTTTTTCGTATTGCCTCATTACCTAATGGTAGCTTAAAGAAGGCACAGCTTAAAGAAGAGGAATTTTTCAGAGTTATAGCAGTTGATGAGCAGCTTATTGGAAAATCTCCATCACATTTACCCAATTCTAGAAGCTGGCCTTTGGATGCCTCGGGTAAGTACTCCATCAAATCTCTTTCAAGGCACTTGAATTCCACATCTCACCTTGACAAAGAGTTATTTCAAGTGCTATGGAAATCCAAAAATCCAAAAAGGATTAATATTATTGTTTGGGTGTTATTATTTGGTTCTCTCTATTGCTCAACTACCTTACATCATAAGCTTCAGCCACACTATCTTTCCCTTACTATTTTCCCTCTATGCTTAGCAAACAGTGAGGATTTACAACACCTGCTATTTGATTATTTCTTCTTTAGCTGTTGTTGGCAAAAACTACTTTCATCCTTCATGGGTTTTCAGTAACCCAGTACAGGATAACGTGCTTCAAATCTTGTTGGGACCCCGATTATCTTTCAAAGCTCAACTGCTATGATCTAATGCTGTGAAAGCATTAATTTCCAAAATATGGTCTGAACGGAATTAAAAGAGTTTTTTATGACGAAGCGACAAATTGGTAAGACTGTTATGGAACAATTCGATTCCTAGCTTCTACATGGTGTTCTCTCTCCAAGGCCTTCGAGGACTACTCCAACTAGGATATTTGCTTAAATTGAACTTTTATTGTTTCACCTTAATTATGTTTTTTGATTGAGACTTTTTTTGCGGTTTTGGTTGTATTTCTCTTTGATGTATTTCTCTTCAATGTACTTTCGAGATGTGATGAGGGCGCTAGGGGTGTGTCAACCTAGTTGAGATAGCTGGGTGTGCCTGCTGATCCTTGTTCTTTAAGTTGCAATGAGTTCTTATGTATTGTACTTTGAGCATTAGCTTCTTTTTATTAACATCAATGAAAGGTTATGTTTCTGTCTCAAAAAGAAAAAATAGAGGAATACAAATACCAAACACTGTTGTATTAATAGATCTTCAATTTACAGTGAGATCTAGGAAGATCACAACCAAAACATTTTTTTTCTTAAAAGGAAACACCACTTTTCATTTATGAAATGAAAAGTGACTAATGCTCGAATTACAAGAAACTACTAAAAATAAGAACTATGGATCAACAGATGCACCTGGCTATCTCAACTAGGTTGACACACCCATAGCATCCTCATCATACCCAAAACGAACATTTTGAATACAATAGAAAACCATGTGTCTAAAAATACTATTACATAGAATGAATGAAAACATCTAATTAAGACAAATATCTTGAATAAAATAATTCAAAAAATTATTAGAAAGTGAACACCAAGAAGAAGCTTTAACTCTTGCAATCTCATAACGATCAAACCATTGAAGAGTCTTTTCTTGAAAAATATGTTGATTTCTCTCAAACCAAATTTCTGTCAAAATTGCTTTAACTGCATTAATCCATAACTGAAGCGAGTGAGTTTTTAGAAAAGGATCGATGATAAGCTGAGCCATGTTCTCCTTGAAAACATTGCTGAAAACCTAGTGAAGATTGAATGTCGCAAACAATTTCCTCCATAATTCCAAAGAATAATGACATTCAAAGAAGATATGCTGGTGTCTTCAGAATTCTGCACACATATAGGGGGCAGATTGAGGGCAAAAGATAATGATTTGGCAGCTTCCTTTGAAGAGTTTGTGAGCAATTGAAAGAACCAAAAATCATTACCCAAATTATAATATCTATTCTCCTTGGACAGCTTGATTTCCTCAAGTTTTTGTACAACAGACTGTCTATTGGTGAAGATGAGTTCAAACGCTTGAATAATGATTTCACCAAAAAAGTATCTAAAGCATCTAAAGACCAAGATCTACAATATTGCCCGTCAGCTATCTTTTTACCTTCTAATAACAGTAAAAGATTTTGAAAATCCAGAATTTCATCATCTTTTAGTAATCTTCTAAAAGTAATTGACCATGATAAAGTAGTTGAATCCCAATGTTGAAAAACTGGACTTTTCGGAGACGAGGTAATTCTATACAATTTTGGAAACCAAGAATTCAGTGGAGAGACACAACCATTTGTGATGTCAAAAGGAAATTTTAATGCCATTACCAAGTTTAAAAGATGCAAATGATGCAACTTTTTGCCAAACTCGGGAAATAGTAATCCAAGGACTTCTAAGGCTTCTCCCTTCTTTTCCAGCCATGTGCCATTCACATGAATCACTACCATGAATACTTTTTACTACCTTACACCAAAGAGCTTCTTTCTCATGTATAAACCTCCAACCCCATTTTGCCAACAGAGCCACATTTTGGTTCTTTAGATCACCAAAACCAAGGCCTCCATGTTTTTGTTGTTTGGAAACTAACTCCCATTTGACAAGGTGATTAATCTTGCATGTATCTGAACCTTCCCAAAAGAACTTTCTCATAATCTTCTCTCGTTCTGAGATTGATCTCAAAGGCTTAGACAAGTAATAAATTGGAATACTTGAGAGAACTGCCTTGATCAAAGTGAGTTTACCTCCCCTTGACAAATTAAAATGCCTCCATCTACCTTGATCACAACCATAACATTTAAGAACCAAGAACAAGAAAACCAGAAAACACCAGCTATTTTTAGACCGTTGGGAGCCTCTCCTAAGCCAAACATCCACAAAATTATGCATCTTATACTGACCTCCCTTTTGAGTAAGAAATTTTGACCAATCACAAATTGTCATGTCATTTTCCATTTTTTTTTATTTTGTTTTGTTGTTGTTGGAAAGGAAACAAGACTTTTCATTGAATAAATGAAAAGAAGCTAATACTCGAAATACAAGAAAACAAAACGAGTAAATGAACTTGCTAGGTACACTTGAAGCAATACATAAGACAATACGGGATAATTAAATTGGAGAAATAAATACATTCGTGATCGAGCACAAATCTTCGAATATTTTGCAAATTGATTGGAAAGAGAATTACAATTCCAAAAGGAAGAAGCGAGCCGCCCCTTTCCCATGCTGTCCTTCTTTGTCGACCCAGTCCTTTCTCCAGCCACCGTCCTTCTCCCCGATTCCTTCCCACCTTTGCCCTAGATTGTTTTCTTAGCCATATCATCTTTGCCTTTCATTCGTTCTTTCACAGCCCGTCGTCTGGCTCTGTCCCCTCTTACCCTTTCCAACCAGCCTCCGACCACCTTCACCCTGACCTCTTGCTTAGCCTCCGACTACTGTCGGTAGCCTCTCTCCTCTACATTATCCCTCTTTCCTTCCATCATCCTCTTTTCTCCACTAGCATCCTTTCTTCCTGATCATCTCTCGTCAAACTTTCAACTGTAAGTATGGAAGTGAAAAGTTGTATCGCGAACGTGTTCTATTTTTGTATTTGGAACGATTCTGATACGTTCTCCATGGAAGACTTGGAAGTTGACAAGCTCCTTCTCCGCTCGCAGTCACAACTTAGTTGATTCGTTGAAAACATTTTAGACACGATCAAGGGTTCTGCTTCACGCTTCTTTGTGAGGAATGGGTGTGATGGTTCGGGTGTCACAAAATTGTCTAAGTTCCATGGTTCCTCAGGATGGATTATGAGATTGTTATTTGGCCATTTTTTGGGGGTAGATACTTTATTCATATTCCTTCCAGAGAATTGATGCAAGGTTGGTATTCTTTTGTGTTAATGCTCCTAGAATTTCAAAAATATTTCGAAGCTTCTGCTAAGCCTTTTATCCCAAGAAGGGGGTCAGCAAATATTGCTCTACCAAACCAAGGAGAAGACTACATGGACATTGTGAAGACTTCAAATGTTTAGCAAAGCTCCATTTTCCCATCGAAGAAATAGAGCGTGGATTCAATAGCTTTTCCACTTCTGAAGCAAGGCCTTGTTTTAGTACCCAATAAACAGAGTAAGACTCATTATTGGGTGCTAAAGAACTCTTGATGTTTTTCAAGAAGATTTTAGCAATTTATGGATAGTTTACAGATTGTTTGAGTTCAATGACTAGTTTGAAATAGCTAAAACGTTAAAAATTACTTTCAATCTGATGTCAATATCAATCCTTTGTTTGCGAAAATACCTTACCAAAATTGGATCAAGGATCTCTTGAGGATTTGATTGAGGAATTGGGCAAATAGCAGATTTGTGGTTCGTTTTATCTGAAGTTTGAGAAGTGGAACAAGTTTGTGCATAGCCGGCCGATATGTTCGAAAGGATATGGAGGATAGATCTCAATCAAGAATCTCCCATTAGACTATTGGTGTAGGCAAACTTTTGAAACTATTGGAGCCTATTTTGGAGGTTTGGAAGTTATTGCATCAGATACTTTGAACCCCGTTAATGTTTTTGAAGCTAGGATTCAAGTTAAAAAAATTTATGTGGTTTCTTGCCATCAACCATAGAAATTGCGGACGAGAAGCGTGGTTCTATCTTTCTAAATTTTGGAGACATTGAATTAATTGATCCTGCCTCAAGAGTGAAAGGTGAATTATTGGTTAAGGATTTTACTAACCCAATTGATAGAGTCCGTTTGCATCGAGTTTTAAAGGATGAAGGATTAGAGTTTGATTCTTTAGATCCTGACCTGGATTTTCTATTACCATCTTGGCTGTCCTTAAATTATTCAAGAAACGCATTAGTTTCCAGCATAAAGGGGGGGAATTTCTTGCTGCAAAAGCCAATGAAGTTGGTCAATTGGTCTCTCACTTGAATCAGGTTCCATGCCACTGCCGTTGGAGAAAATTTTCGGGAATTCTTCTAAGTTTGATGTGAACATAGAGCTTCATTTATTGAAGAGGGAGAAAGTCGTTGGGGATACAGTTGTTTGCCAAAAAGACTCTTGACATCCCTTCGAAAGACATCCAAATGGGTTTTGCTGCCAAGATTGTAGCTGACTTTGCTGATTCACTTTCCAAGAATTTCAGCCCCATGCCTGAAGTTGTTTCAAGTCCGTGCGTTTCCCATCCATTGAAGTCTCACTTGAAAAGGATAAAAAGCTGTAGGTTCCATCTTCAATGTAAAAGAAGTAAATGCTTGCTCTATAATCTCTCTCCTGGAATTTCAAGTGATGGCAGCCCTCTTCTACCGATAGTCCCTCCTCCATTTCTACACTGCAATAGTAATTCTGATTCTTCTCCCCCAGCGTGCGACTCTCAACTGTTGATAACCAAAGAAGCGTTCAAACCCCTATAAAATCCCCCACATACATGAGACTACACGCTCGACCGTCCCAACTCCTCTAACTTATTGCCTACTGTGAAATACCTTTCTTAGCCTTCCTAAAGTAGGTGATCACAATCGGAGGCCTCAAAGGGTCCCCAATGCTATTAAGTGGAATATTACTGACCACAACTAAGAGTGGAGTTGGTGTAAGCAGCCATCGAGCTTAGAATATGGCTCTTCTAACTAAGTATAGTCAGCAGTTCATGAATGAGAAAACTCTGGTTACATTCCCCAAGAACCATCTCACAAATAGGGAATTGGTCCCATCTCTGAAAGACCGTTTTAAATTGAAAGGCCATAAAGGTTGTATTTCAGGAATGTTGTTGCAAGGAAAATAAGTGGTGTAAGCCTATTGTTGCTGATGGAGACACCTGCCCTCCGGAGTGCCTTCCCAAGGATGTGTAGGGTGGTTCACTCTAGAGGCTTTACTATTTCTCAAAGCTGGTCAGACTCCTCAGAGGAATTCAAAACTGTGGACGTTCAAACTTTCAAAAGGAGTGGTCTTTTACTATTATTCTCTTGTTCCTAAATTTATCAACAAAAGTGAATGTTTCAGTTTGGCTTAAGTAAATATTGAAATAAGAAATCCATATGAAGGTGGTTTCTTGCTCATGAGAAGCTGAGTACTGATATGGACTTCCAAAAAGAATGGGTAGCCTTTTGATTTCCCCCAGCGGGTGCATCTTATGTAAGGCAGATGTGGAGGACCAAATGTACTGTACCTTCTTTTCTTATGCCTTTTGCTGCCTTTGTCGGTACATGCCTATTAAGATTTTAACATTAGTTGGTGCTTCCGAAGTAGCAGTGGTTGCTTTTCTCCAGCTCATGTCTGGCACTTTTTCTTCTGGCCAAGCCAGGACATTATGCTTTTATGTGGTGTTTTCCTTGGAGACGGAACGAAACGACCTTTCAATGGGTTACCTGCTTAGAATATTTTTTGGGATATGTTTGGTAGTTATCGCATGTGTGTCCTCTTTTGTATCTTCTTTTGTCAATGAAATCCCAGTTTTTGTAAACAAAAGAAAAAAAAAGGTTCTATTTACTAGAGTTCATTCCCCAAAATAAATCTTGTGTCAATCAATCATGGAGATCTTGTTCTACCTTCTATTAATATTAAAGTAGGGTGTCCATTGAACAATTGCCTTTTTGTAGCTATTTTGTGGTATATTTGGTTTGAGAGAAAAACAAGAGGATTTTTAAAAATGGAGGTGTCGTGGGGAAGGTTTGGTCTTCCAATCGGGTTTATGTTTGTTGCTTGATTTTGACTGTGATAATAACTGGCAACGATAATTTTCAGAATGACCCAACCTACTGCTGCTCGACTGTTGATATGGATTATGCTCTCACTGGATAGCTAATTTAGGAAGCAAGTGTGCTTGAAAAAATTAAAGCGGTGGTATAGGGTGGGGCTTTATGGAGGACTGTTTTTGTTTTTTTTTGTTTTTGTATTTTTTTTCCTTTGTAATTTCTACTATTCATGAATGATTATGTGCTATTATTGTGCATAATGTTTAGTCTTTACTACCATATTCTTTTCATATTTATAATGTCTTTCTCCTATATAAGAAGACCTAATTTGTACATATTGAATTATTAAAAAGCTTGATATTCTCTCACAATTAAGATTATTTATTTATTTGTTTTGTTATTTTATGGGTCATCTGGATCAAGAGAAATAATAGGAACTTTAGAGATGTGAGAATAATAGAATCGTAGAGTGACACTAGGGTGGATGTTTGATTCTTAGATTTAACACCTTTCTTTGGGCGTTCGCGTTGAAAGAAGTTTTTTTTTTTCTTTTTCTTCTTTTAGATCTTATTCTCTTAGATTGAGCCATTTTCTTCTCTGTTAGGCTTGTCCTTGTTTGGTACCCTTTTTCCCCTTTAAAGAGAACTCTTTTTTCTTTTGAGTGGAAACATTCTAACCCTGGTGTACATAGGGTGCAAGTACAGTTCCTTGAGATGAATTTTAATGTTTTAGTCCTCTTTTTGAGTGGAAACATTTTATCTCACTTGCAGGCTCCTCCTGTGATTGTATTTTCTTCAGCTTGTGCAGGAATGACAGGTTAGTTATTTTGTTGTTATTTAATATTTAATAATTGCAGCTGGCTTTTTCTTTTCCCCAAAATGTTCTATAGTATGGTATGCCAAATTTGAGTACCTTCTTTAGAATGTAGTAGTAGTGATGTGGAATGCCATTTTGTTTAGCATTGATAATAGAACAGGAACACATCATAAGTAATTACCTTAAGAAAAATGACTTTGATAGTGATTATTAGTTACTTTCATTTGAAGGTGGTATCAAATACAAAAGTTGTTTCTAAATGAATGGTTACAGGTGGTGCTGTTCCAGCTTTGGCCCAACTTGTTGCTTCATCTTATCACTCGTTAACATCGTCTTCAAAAAATGTTAAGACTCAGGATTCAAAATCTTCATCTACCTTGTAACGGTAATGTATATAAAGGGGATTCTTATAGTATAGGTTTACATATACATACCTTATATTTTTCTCCAGGATATAGCAAAAGTAAGTTTATTTGTTTACTTTTTAGTATTTGTGGGTCGCGTACTTGGACTAAATTCGTAAAAATTGAGTTTAAATTCCAAAATCTTCTTTCTTCTCCCTTCTCTCTCTGGATCATTGAAGAATCTTGAATAAAATTAATTAACAAATCTAAGGTGCATTACATTAGAGTTATGATAAACTAAAACTCCAACAAAATGATCCCATAATAACCACAAAGAACAGTCCAGGAAAGAGAGGACTTCTGATGTATATCACGTTCCTTTTCATTGCGAGCTCTACGATCTCAAGTTGCAAATCTCTTCAGCTCTCAATGTGCAGAAATTTATAAGGAATTTTTCTCTTCAAAGTGCCAGGTTCTCTTTGTAGGGAAAGTTACAATATTCAAAAGTTTCGATGAGATAAAAGTTTGTTTATATGTTGATTATTTAAATGAACTTTTGATAGATATCTTTCAAGAAGTTACAACATTCAAAAGTTTCAATGAGGTAATGATGATACAAATATTTACTATTAGCCATTAGGAATATTTTAAAAATTTTCTGCTATCAAATGGAATACCGTTACATAAGCGTATATTTAATGTTAACTGTCCTATTATGCTATTGAGAAATTTATATTGTCGAATGGATTTTGCAATGGAATAAGAATGGTATGTTGATAATTTGGATCAAATAGTATGCATGTTGAAGTAGCAATGGGAGAACATAGAGAAAAACAAGTTTTTGCATCAAGAACTCCCTTAAATCCACTTAAAGACATGATATTCATTCAAGTTCAAAATGATACAATTTTCACTTCGATTATGTTTTGCAATGACAATAAATAAAGCACATGCACAAACTATTCCTAGTGTTAAGATATTTCTTCCTCAACATGTATTTTTATGAGACAAGTCTAGCATTATCAAAAAGAGTTTTACATCAACAACACAAGTTCTTATCAAATCACTAGAAGATCCAAATTTGCTTTACATGTACACAAAAAACATTGTTTTCAAATGGATTCTCCTTTAATGAAGGTTAAGTTTATTAAATAAATTTTGTTTTTTTCCTTAAAAACTTAAAGCTATGTATTGGTTATATGAAATATTGCTTTCTTTCGTTTTCTACGAGAATCAATCAATTATAAGAAAACCACCAAACAATTACTCACGAAGTAGTAAGAGACCATACACTTTTTTTTTTTTTTTTTTTTTTTTTTTTTTTTGGGGGGGGGGGGGGGTAAAAGTCAATATATAACTTTAGTTGTGATTTCATCATAGTATGGATTTTAATCTTATTCATTCTTCTATTTTTTTTTTCTATTTCTATCTCTTTTTTTTTCCTCTTAAATTTAGGCCACGTTTACCAAACCGTAATGAAAAAAGGTGTAATCGGAATGAGATTTCATTGATGGATGAATTATAATAGGCTTGAATCGCAAACATAATTGGATTTCTTTTGATCGCGTTTACTTGAAATTATGAATTTGTCACAATTTATTGTTATCGTTATTGTTTGACCCTAATAGTAGCGGTAACGATAACACTAACAATAGCGATAAAAGGTAATAGTAAATGTGATAAATTTATAATTTTCATACAGTTATAGTAATAATATCTATAATGGTAATGATAACGGTAACTGTAAAGGTAGTGGGTTTCTAAATTAAATTACATGATTTGATTACAGATTTTCAGGTAGGCCTCACATCTCATTACAATTACGGAAAGTAGGTAAATCAACAAAGTAATCTAGTGGGATCCACTTTTTACATTACCATTGATGAATTATTTTTCAACTAGCGTAAACGTGGCTTTAGTGTAAACAATTTAAAATTTAAACTTAATGAAAATATATTAATTCAGAATATATATTTCATCATACCATTTATGTTACGTAGATTTTAATGTATTTCAGCGCATTTCATTACATTATAAATTAGCCTAAGACAAAATATATACAATTATATACAATTATATCTACTATTTCTTTCATTACTTTTTGAAACAATGTCAAATATTACTATTTAAGATAAATAAAAAAAATATCGCATTCAGTATTCAAATTTTGCCTTAAATTATAAGTTATAAGAACTTAAATCACGTGCAACACATGTGTCTTTTAACTAGTTACAATAAAAGAAAACTACTAAATACTAAGAACTAGTTATCAAAGGTGATCGTTAGAATTGGTTGTTGGAGGTAGTCATCGTTGAAGTTGGGCGTTGGGGATGGTCTTCGCTGGAGTTGGTTTGTTAAGTGATCATTGGAGTTGGCTACTCCAAAGTAGTTGTCGAAGTTGGTTGCTGAGGAGTGGAGTCATTGAAAACATTGGAATGACAGACAGTTTGTTATTGAGGTGTAAATAGTGATATTGAAACTAAATGAAGATTAAAATAACTCTTACTTCAATTTTCTTAACACACAGTCGGGCTATTATAGGCCCTCAACTAATTCGAAATTGGTGCCTGAAACAACACTTAGGAGGTGTTTAGGGCGTTGAGTTTGTTACTATAGTGAGTGGTTATTATAATTTGTGGGTCGTTGTTGTGAAATGTAGATTTTGAAAGGCTTGCAAATAAAGCTAACAGAAAGTTATAAATGTAAAAGAATAACATAAGAACAAAGAGGGCAGTGATTTAGTGGTTCAACTCCAAAATCGAAGTTTAAATTGATGGAAAAATAGGCATGCGCAGCAAAAATAAGGATCAATTTTACTTTAATTGCACAAATTAAACATACAACCCTAAATTAATTAATTAGGATTTTTTTTTAAACATTACCTTCGAAGCTCCCGAAACTCTTCTATCTCCGCTCGAACACAAACCAAACAACAACTATAGTTGACCTACTATACTCTGGACTCAGAACCGGGTTGTGAGACCCGATGGATGAAGAACCCGAGAGAGAGAAAGATAAGAAAATAGAAGATGGATTTTTGGGTTGGGTTTGGGTTTTGAATTTTCCTCAAAATAGTGATTTTTTCCTACCCAAATTTAGAATTTTTTTTTGGCAAAATGTCAAAATTTTTTCCTCCAAATTGAAAGCCCAAATTTATAGAAAAAAGTCATGCAAAATTTGCATGAAACAAATTCATAAAAATCCAACACCTGAAATCCACTATCTAAGTGGGCTTAATGTCTCCACTACAAGCCAACACCTAGCCCACTATCTTGTTAGTGGAATTATCCAACATTTGAATATAAGGTCGGTCAATGTTTGACTTTTCAAAGTCAAAAGTCAACTCTTTGACTTTTTACATCTTTGACCATTTTCATTATTTTCGAGCTTCCGAATATGAACGTATTCATATTCTTGATATTTAAATTACATTTAAATATTAAACCTGTATCTCTAAACTGAAAAACCGACCATTATATCACATATACTTGTTGGTTTTCTCTCTTCACCTAATTCGAACAATTCGAATTATTCTATCATACTATTCTAAGTTTATTCCATATGAGCTATTTATTCCATATGAGCTAGTAGGGGAACCTAATGGACCTATAGATCATGGGCTCCAACGATCCGAGATTAGCTGGCTAAACTCTTTAGATGGAGTTAATCAACGGGTCATTCCACTATAGTCCCGTAGTTGCACTCCCCTTACTATAGATATATTTATTTTCATATGATATAACCATGATTAGTAAGCTAATCCTTCACAGGTTGTTCGTAATATTGGCTGGGTCATAAAAACCGTTTTTACCCTCGAGACTACATCTTATCCTTAAGTTCCACTGATCCTCTAATGAACAATTTTGGTTTAAGGTCCAACCTATAAACTGAACCCCTCTCGAGCCAAGGAGAGGATGGGGCCCCTTGTTCAAGACCTGGATTCAGTACTAAAGGGAACAACCTATCTACTATCCTTATAACGAGTAGAAGTGAATTCCGTCTTGCACCCTATGTTCCCAGCTATTCACCTGATCTTACCCCTGATATGAGAGGCTTATTGGGCCAGCGATAATGAGCTACCCTCACCTATGCAGATCTAAGGATAATTGATGCTTTATTTTATGTGATGAAATAATGGAATGAATTACAGTGATAGAAATGCGTTGAGCAACAAGTTTTCTCAGCAGAATCTAAGTATAAATTCCACTGAGTTTCCTGGTAAGTCTAGGGTTGAACTCAGGGGCTAGGGAAAATGGTATGTGGTGATAATTTTTAAGAAGACTTTGCGGTAACCAATAAATCAATAGTTGTTTTGGGTTGTTGTTTGTGGTATAAAGTAAATGTATGCGGCAGAGTTACGAAAAGAGTTGATAATACGGAAGATGCAATGAATATGTAGGGGAACGGGTTGAGAAGGGTTCAGCTAACACTTCCTAGGATTGTGTTCATGTTATGCAATTATGCAACACACATACAATAGTTAATCATCTCTCAACGCAAATGCTACGGCTTCTAGTTCTAGAACGCATGCGAAATATGCGATAAAGTCTATAGGACCTACAAATAAACCTCTATTCTTATTTATGCGATGAAAAATGTTACACACACAAATAAAGTGACCACATAATATCATAACCTATCTCTATGATGCATGCGATGCATGTTGGAAAACAGAGCTTATCTCTAAGTCTCTATCTCTCGCTTATGCAGATCTAATCTCGCTCTCTCGAGTCTAGATTCTAATCTAGCTCTCTCAAGTCTTAGGTTCTTTATTTAGACTCTCTCGAGTAGCTCTAAAGGGATGTTGGGCTCAGTATAAGACAAGATAATCGCATGCGATGAAGATCCTAGGTCATGTTAGCTTAGTTCTTCTCAACCTATTCGATAAATTTAGCTACTCATGTGTGCTTTTAAGAGAGTGAACAGATGTAGATAAGCAAGTTTTATTTTATAGATATAGAGTTGAAATACAGAATAACAATGCGAAATGAGAATAAAGAGCCTGGTAGAAATCTCTTGCTTCCCAAAGCTTTTATACTGTCTTTTCTACTATGTTCAAAAGATAGTCTCGCTCTCGCGAGAGTCGACCCTCTCTCTACTTTTCCACCCCTCTGGGTTCTCTCTCGAGCTGACCAGAGCGATCTTCCGACGTCTCCTTTCTCTCGCCCTGCCTTCTAAGTAAAAAGGAAAACTATAAACAAGGCTATTCTATCTCAGGGAAAAGTCTCTAACTCTCCGAACTTCTTTACTGAAGGTTGCCTTCGGTATTTATAGAGCTTCGGGGTGAAAGGAGTCTTCTCTCTTATGATTGCACTGATGGGATGACATTAATTCTCTGTCTGATACGCCAAATATTTGTCATCGAAAAGCTGAGTGTATGATGCTTGGTTTTATGAAGTGGAAATGTGGATGCTATGCATTGATGGAATTGTGTTGTGCACTTAAGTTTCCCTAGTGGAATCCAAGTGTAAATTCCTTTGAGTTTCCTGGTAAGTCTAGGGTCGAACACAGGGACTTGTGAAAATAGATTTCGTTGGTAATTTTTATGAAGACTTTGCAGTAATCGGATAAATAAATAAATTGTTGGGTTTGTTGTTTGCGTTGATGAAAAATAAATAAATGTGGCGGAGACTGAAAAGAGTTGGTAAACGGGAGATGCGATGAATATGCGGTGAACAGGTTGAGAAGAGTTTCGGCTAATACTTCCTAGGATGCGTTCATGCATTGCGATCATGCAACATGCATACAATAGTAAACCATCTCTCGATGTGAATGTTACGGCTTCTAATACTAGAACACATGCGATATATGTGATGTCTATAAGACCTACACATAAGTCTCTATTCTTATTTATGCGATGACAGGATAGCATACACACAAATAAGACGACCACATAATATCATTCCTATCTCTAGGATGTATGCGATGCAAGTTGACAAACAGAGCTTATCTATAAGTCCCTATCTCTTGTTTATGCAAGTCTAATATTGCTCATTCAAATCCTATACACCAAAATTTCCTTAATTCTTATTCAAGTCTCTTCTTAAAATATTTCTAAAATCTAGGGACTACAAGTTTATTCTTCAAAACGACTTTTCTAGATTCCAGGACATCGCATGATTTATTTCGAAAAAAACTTTTTCACTGGGGTGTTAACTGATTTTTATCCTTGCATATTTTTGACATTATTCTTTTTCTTTGACCTTGCGCTGATCTAAGTGCCTCGCCTTTGTTTTGGCTTGCCACCATATGTGTCATGCTGACATCCAACTACGAGCAAGGCGCTCTTTCTCAGCCTAAACTCGTACCTACTCGGCAGCGGAGTTGCTGTCATTTATTTATGCGTTGATCACGATTCCTATCTTCGTTTTGGCTTGCCCTCATGTGTGTCATGCGGACATCCAACTACGAGTAGGATCCGATCGCAACGTTATATATATATATATTGTCACACCCTCTCCCTAGCCTTAGCCCCCAAGACTTGGAAGGGAGCATGAGGATACACCAGTAGTATTCCAATATAATATTTCAATTTAACATTTCCACCCCTTATCTATTAAGACTTTAACATGTTTACAATAATCTATCTAACTATCATACACATAGTTCAATTTCCTATATTCTTTATTACATGATCCGAGCCGTGTCCTGAGAATTTACCAAATCCTGATATGTTGGTGGTTAGTAGACTCCTTCCTGAACATTCCATGAACGCTCCGCTTTGCTACTTGGGGGGGGGGGGGGGAGATATAAGAAAACATTTGGAAGAGTGTGAGCTACTAAGCTCAGTGAGTGGTGCTTTTAAAATAATAATACCTTTGCAAAACATTTTGTTGGGAAATAAATTACAATAATCAAATTCAATATAATTTATGCATGATCATATGTATATTCATTCAATTATCATCCTCTAGTTCAATGCTGTACTTGCGTGTTCACATCAATGGACATATTATCAATCATAACACTTTTCTAAATGGAAACTTTCCTATAACCCACTCTTTCCCGGCCAATGTCACACGCATATAAATTCTTTTCCCGTTAGTCATCGCTTAGGTACTTTGACTATATTTCCCACCGAGACGGGGCCGACACTATATTTTCCTGCCAAGTACCCTTTTTAAGCATGCTAACTTATAGTAGTCCGGGTATAATCTCAGTTTACATAGAAATTCCACAAATATATCTGAAACACATAACAGTCAATAAGCATCATTTTGCACTTACATATGCATTTATCCCTATACAAAACGCATAAACTAATGTAAAACACTAACCACAAGCAAGTATTTTTCCACTATCACCTTGAGAATACCTTCCTGAGAATTCCTCCATGGAAATTCCTCAATTAATACTTGTTAATATCAATAAATAATGTCAAAAATAGCTAAAATACCATTATATAGATGAAATCACAACTTACCCTACTCCAATTTACCAAAATCCAAAATTAGCTTCTTTAGAGGTTATTTGGACCGTGGTAGGCAGCTGGGCGTGGGCAGTAGGCAGGTGGGCATGCTGTGCGCACAGGGGGCTGACGCGTTGGGCATCGTTGCGTTGGGCGTGCTTGCATTGGGCGTGAATGCGTCGCAGGGGGGGG
>NC_052351.1:70353210-70422452 GCF_009727055.1 Benincasa hispida | reverse complement strand
ACCTTCCTGAGAATTCCTCCATGGAAATTCCTCAATTAATACTTGTTATATTCAATATAATGTCAAAAATAGCTAAAATACCATTATATAATGAAAATACTAACTACTCCAATTAGCCAAAATCCAAAATTAGCTTCTTTAGAGGTTATTTGGACCGTGGTAGGCAGCTGGGCGTGGGCAGTAGCAGGTGGCATGCTGTGCGCACAGGGGGCTGACGCGTTGGGCATGCGTTGCGTTGGGCGTGCGTTGCATTGGGCGTGATGCGTCGCAGGGGGGGGGGCAGCTGCGCTGGGCTAGCGCACGGACGGACGCAGCTCTGCAAGGCGTGTGCAAGGTGTGGGCTTGGCTGTGCGTCGGGCTGATATGACTCACCAACGCAACCTTTGCTTCTTTTTGATCTCTAATTAACTTGGCAGCCCAATAACTTAAATAACCTCTAAATATGCTCTCAACACAGATTTAGGTGATGGTATGAATAAATTCCTCTTGCCCAACCTCTATTTATAGCCATTCCAAACTCACCCCTTGTGACACTCAACTCCATTTGTCTCACTTTGGAGCTGCACACTTAGTCACCTGGCCAGCTTTGAGTTGTTCTCATCTAGCTTGGCAGCCAAAATCCTTTTTTGCATGAAATCTCCTTCACCACCTCCTGCTTGGGTGATAAGACTTCCATTGCATGATCTTTTTTGCCCACCTCCATGCTAAAACTTTGTGTGATCCTCCTTTTGCCACCTAAATCACTTATAACTTAACATATTCTCTACTTAAATTGTTTAAGACTTATGCTCGTATACCATTGGCATTTCCCTTGAAGTTCCATCAATTAGCTTACCTTTATCTAGCGCATGCAACTCACCCTCTTCATCAAAGTCCTACTTAGCCAGCTGGTCGGCCATACCAACTTATAGGGTGGCTGCTCACCCTCGACGCATGGCTTGCTAGGAGGGCTTGCTCGACCTACTAAGCATGGACGCACGTGTTGACCATCGACACATGATCTGTGCTACCTAGGCGTCTGCGCGCTTGGCACATAAGCAACCTGGCCGCGTGGGCGTGCCTCATCGCATGGGCATATGCTTGCAGACTCGGCAGCGTTGACGACATAGGATAGGATGGCTTGCCCGCTCGACACATAGGCTGCGTGCTTAGCGCATGGCCTGTGTGCTTGGCTTCAACGCATGGCCTGCACGCCTAGCATGCTCACTCGACACATGCTTCCTGCCCGTGTCCGCATGGCTCATGTATGCCGTTATGTTGGTTGTATGCAACCCTTTGCCATTTTCCAAGTCTTCTTGCTTCAATCCTCCATGCATTCTTGTGTCCAACATGTTTAAGCCCTTCATAGGCGTTTGGACTTTTGGTCGCCTTTTTGGATAATTTTAATGTTTTCCAACTTTTGCTCCAATATCCTTACTTAGGATTTTTTTCTATTTAACTTCCCACTTTAGATTTAGTGTTAGGGTCTTACATATATATATATATAGATAAAAATAACAAGGTCGAAAAATGAATACCGCACCCCCAAATTTTAAATGCGGTAATGTCCACATTACTAGTAGGTTGAAAGAAGTCATGCGATGTTCTTAGGAAAGTTCGTAAAGAGTCAGTTTGAAAGAAAGCTAGCAACCCTCTACTTCTAGAAACATTTCATGAGGTGACTGTCCTAAAATTAAGTTGACTCTAGTGTATACGAAGAAATAGAAGCATGTGTTTCATCATTGAAATCATAATTGGCAAAGAGAAATCATGCGACGACTTACTAAATTTATCAATGTTAAATGATTGTGTTAATCAAAGAGGATGCAGTGATAAAACTTTTAAAATGAAAATGCGATGCGATAGTGAGAAATTTGGAATAAAGTCAAGGAAAAATACAACCCCTAAATTTGCATTGTCGCTCGCATTGTTTGATGACGCATCTTGCTTTGTGGTGATCTACTTCCTTTGGATTGTGGTGATGGAATAAAGTAGATGCATCTTTGTGTAATGCCTCCTCAATCGTTCACCCCGATTGTTGCAAGAAAAACATTAAGAGGGTCAAATAATATTAAAAAAACAGAATTGACAAAATCGCTTACCGCCCTCCTTCTTATGCCATTCTTTTATTTGTTTTAGATAAGCAAAAAGATAGTGGAATGAAAATACTGAGTAGAGATAAGTTTAAGATTTCTGGAGTTCAATGGATACTTCACAAAACTTGCGTCCCTGATCGATTTAAATCGCCTGATAACGTAGGGACCACCCACTTCTTTCTCATTCAGAATTTCTTAGGTCCAGGGAGTCGACTTGGCGATGCCAGCCTTCTCTGCGATATACTTTCACTCTTTGCCCATTAACTTTGAATATGTTGGTTCCGTCATCATTAGATAACTCGACCGCGCCATGCGGGAATACCTTTCTGACTATGAATGGTCTGGACCAATGTGACTTTAATTTCCCAGGGAAGAGCCGTAGTTGTGAGTTAAATAGTAAGACCTTCTGCCTAACTTGGAGGTTCTTGCTGTATATTTGTTTGTCATGCTAGCACTTTGCGTGCTCCTTGTAGATCTTTGCGTTCTCATATGCGTTAATTCTCCATTCCTCCAGCTCGACCAATTGAAGTTTTCTCACTTCTCCTACTGTCTTTAAATCAAAGTTTAGCTTCTTCACCGCCCACAACGCTTTGTGCTCCAGCTCCAGTGGTAAATGACATGCTTTACCAAATACCAACGCATACGGTGACATGCCTATGGGTGTCTTATAGGCAGTTCGATATGCCCAGAATGCATCGTCTAGCTTTGTTGCCCAATCCTTTCGCGAAGGCTTCACCACCTTCTCCAGTATCAGCTTGATCTCTCAGTTGGACACTTCGGCTTGACCATTCGTCTGTGGATGTTATGCGGTAGCCATTTTATAGAGGATATTATATTTGTGCAACAATTCTTTGACAGTGTGATTGAAAAAGTGGGAGCCTTCGTCACTTATTATAGCACGTGGAGTGCCAAAACGAGTGAAAATATTTTTCTTCAGGAATTTAGAGACTACCGCCTCATCGCTTGCGGCGCATGCCACTGCTTCTACCCACTTGGACACGTAGTCAATGACTAAAAAAAATATAATTTTGACCATTCGATGGTGGAAATGGTCCCATGAAATCAATGCCTCAAACGTCGAACAACTCTAGTTCCAAAATGGTGTTCATAGGCATCATATGTTTCCATGAAATGTTACCTGTGCGCTGGCACCAGTCACAGTTCATCACGTAGTCATTTGCATCCTTAAACAGTGTTGGCCAATAGAATCCACTTTGTAATACTTTAGCTGTGGTACGCTATCCTCCAAAGTGCCCGCCATATGGTGTATCATGACATTGCGATAGTATGCGTGTTGAACAGCATTCGGTACATATAGTCGCAGAATCTGGTCTGCCCCCTTCTTATACAGATTTGGCTCATCCTAAAATTATGACCTGCATTCATGCTTGAGCCTCCTCTTTTGGTGGTCAGTATAATCTTCAAGGAATTGCTCACAAACCAGATAATTTAACATGTCTGCGTACCATGGAAATTCTTCAATATGAAATAGCTGCTCGTCTGGGAACACCGCACTCATTTCTAATTGATTGCGGTCAACCTCTGGATTTTCCAATTTGGATAAGTGATCTGCAACTATGTTCTTCATCCCCTTGCGATCAATTATTTCTATACCAAATTCCTGGAGGAGGAGAACCCATCTAATCAACCTCGGCTTAGCGTCCTTCTTTGTCATCAAATATTTTATCGCCGAGTGGTCAGTGTGGATGAGTACTTTTGTTCCCAGCAAATATGCTTTAAATTTCTCCAACACAAAAATTACCGCAAGCAGCTCTTTTTCTGTGGTGGTGTAGTTAGTCTGAGCAGGATTCAAAGTCTTACTCGTATATGCGATGGGATGTAATATTGTTTTTCTCTTTTGTGCCAGAACTGCTCGCATCGCACATTAATTCAAAGGGAAGTGTCCAATCAGGTGCGATCAACACGGGCGCGGTCGTCAATGCATTCTTCAAAATCCTAAATGCGTTGAGGCAATTGTCGTTAAAGTCAACTTTTCTATCAGCCTCTATCAACGCACTCAGCGGTCGTGCTATTTTTGAGAAGTCCTTGACAAAACATCTGTAAAATCCGGCATGTTGATGCATTCTTTTATGAGGTGGAAATATGGAATGAAATGCGGTGATGAAAATGTGTTGAGCAATCAAGTTTTCTTAGTGGAATCCAAGTGTAAACCCCATTGAGTTTCCTGGTAAGTGAGGGTCGAACTCAGGGACTTGGGAAAGCAATATGCGGTGATAATTTTCAGGAAGACTTTGCGGTAACCAAATAAATCAATAGTTGTTAGGATTGTTGATTGCGGTAATGAAAAAAAAAATGTGGTGGAGTTTCGAAAAGAGTTGATAAAACGGAAGATGCGATGAGTATGCGGTGAACGAGTTGAGAAGGGTTCGACTAACACTTCCTAGGATGCGTTCATGTTATGCGACCATGCAACACACATACAATAGTAAACCGTCTCTCAACACGAATACTACTGCTTTTAATGCTAGAACACATGCGATATATGCGATGAGTCTATAGAACCTACACATAGGCCTCTATTCTTATACATGCGATAACAAAATGACACACACACAAATAAGGCGACCACATAATATCATAACCTATCTCTAAGGTGTATGCGATGTATGTTGGAAAATAGAGCTTATCTCTAAGTCCTTATCTCTTGTTTATACAGATCTAATCTTGCTCTCTCGAGTCTAGATTCTAACCTAGCTCTCTCAAGTCTTTAGGTTCTTTCTTTAGACTCTCTCTCGAGTAGCTTTAAAGGGGTGTTGAGCACAGCATAAAACAAGATAATCTCATGCGATGAAGATCTTAGGTCATGTTAGCTTAGTTCTTCTCAACCCATTTCGTAAGTTTAGCTACTCATGCATTCTAAGAGAGTGAACAAATGTAGATAAAGAACTTCCATTGTATAAATATAAAGTAGAAGTACAAAATAACAATGCAAGAAGAGAATAAAGAGCCTGGTAGCAATCTCTTGCTTCCCAGGCTTTTACACTGACTTTTCTACTCTTGTTCAAAAGATAATCTCGCTCTTGCGAGAGTCGGCCCGCTCTTTGCTTTCTATGCCTTCGGGTTCTCTCTCGAGTTTCCCTGAGCGATCTTCTGGCATTTCTTCCCTTATCTCGCTCCGCCTTAAAAATAAAAGAGAACTATGGACAAGGCTGAACTACTAAGGAAAATTCTCTAACTCTCCGAACTTACTGAACCCCTTTTCTGAAGGCTGCCTTTGGTATTTATAGAGCTTCAAGGTGAAGGGCGGCTTCTCTCTTATGATTGCACAGATTGGAAAGCTTTAATTTTCTGACTGATGCACCGAATATTTGTCATCGAAAAGCTGTGTGTACTTGTTATCGTTAGCGGCTTGTCAACTTAATTCAGATTCGATCGTCATCAACTTTCTGTCCCATCGTGATTAATTATGCCTTTCACCCAGATGTGCCTACCAAGTTGTGTCGACTCTATGCGGCAATCCTTCTTGAGCAGATGTTTGCGAGCACAAATGTCACACTCCGCACCAGATTACCCTCTTAAGCTAGATGGAATGGTGACTGCAGCAGTTGCCAACCGTTTTGCTGGCACTTACTGCCCATTTTACCTATTAAATTTTGCTCAAATCTTGAATACATACATATTAACTCAGAACTTAACACATCTACATTACAGGGTTTCACAACATTGTTTATACATGGATATTACAACTTAGTAAGCCCTATCAAGAATACTAGTCTCTAGACACACACATGTGTACTAACTAATACAGGTCTTCAAATACGCTTCCTTCAACCTGTTCCCTTGAGTGGCAGAGTAGCAGCAGAAAAGTCTTTTGGGAACTGACCGCTACCTGAAAAGAAAAACATTTGAAAATGTGAGATAGAAGCCCAGTGAGTGACTTAATAAAAACATAAATCTCATGCTTAAACTGAAAGCTCGAAAACATAATACTGAAACTAAAATATACCAAGTAAATGTATACATAAAACCTTTAAAACCATTGTATCTGAAACCTGAATCTTAGTTGAGAATGAACATTCATTGCTCTAATTCCCAACGCCAAACCATGGCCAGATGAGACCTCTACTTCAACCTGTTCATATTGAACTATGGCTAGGGGAGATTCCTACGCCGATCTTCTTAAATATACCGATGGGCAGCTCAAGCAACTTCCTTTAAACATAAATATTGATAACAACTCTTAAACATCATTATTTCCTAGTTGAGAATGAGCATACATCGCTCTAGCTCCCAACGTCTGTTATTGGCCACGAGACCCACGCTTCGGCCTTTCCTTGCTGGTTTATAGCCTAGGAGACCCATACTTCGGCCTCTCCTTCAAAACTACCTATGCGTACGTGGAGGTTTCTACGTACCGTCAACATCTTAGGTAAATTTATTCAGATACCTTTCTTATCTTCAGTACTCCTCTTCATTGTGTTTAGAAATATCAACGCATATACTTTGGCAATCTTAGGTATATAAACATAGCACATCAAGCTTCACTCAACCTTAGTTTTAACCCTAATGCATGTGTAACGACCGGATCCTTACATACTATGGTCTGACTAGTACGACATGCATGTTTAGACTTTTCTATTATGAGATGAGTTTTGGACAAAAATCTCAAAAGAACATATCTAAGATTTTATTAATTAGGTAGAAAACTATATAAAAAGTTTATTTTACAAAACGCCAGGATCCATAAAACACTAGCGTAGTGATACAAAAATGCATATGCCTATAATAGTGAGTTTAATGGTTGGCCATTTGAGCGATGTCCAGTTCTGCCACCTACGCTGTGTCCTTCCTTCAAAGGAATGCTGAATCCCTTTACAACCGCCTAGAATTCGTGAGCTTTTTCATAAGTAACTCAGCGCATGTGTGTCAAGTAGTCTGGAGGATTCTATGTCAATATTATGCTAGGGACTAATAGGGTATGTATGGTTGCACCCCTCTAGTCTAATCTTACGTTTATGTTAATGGTTGATGTTGGATGCGACTCTGGCCTTACTGACTGCATAACCCGCTAATCATCAGATGGGCTAGTTTCTGCCTAAGTCCTCATCTTCCTATCAAGGCGGAGAAATTTACGTTAGTGATGTGGGATGTGACTCTGGCCCTACTGACTGCATAACCCGCTAATCATTAGATGGGCTAGTTTCCGCCTAAGTTCTCATCTTCCTATCAGGGTGGGGAAATTTACGTTAGAAGCATAATCAACCACCACATGTTATTATATGTTTTCGGTCCCGATCTTATGTTTTCAGAACATGTTGCATGTGATTGTGCATTTGGTCACTACCCTATGTGAGAACTATTTACTGGGTATATTATATACTTATCCTATTTTTACAGACTTTGTAGGTAAGGATACAGCGTAGGTGGCAGAACTGGACGTCGCTCAAATGGCCAACCATCAAATCACTATTATAGGCATCGTTGCATGAACTTTGTCAAGAAATTCCGGGGAGCGAGAGCGGGAGCGGGAGCGGGAGCGAGAGCGAGAGACGAGAACCAAACCGGCGAGAAAGCTGGAGAGAGCAAGATTTTGAGAACAAAGAGAGCGAGATTTGGACAGAAGCGTGGATTATGCGTTGAATTTGGCCATGATCTTATAGATTATACATGGAGAACCCTAAAATTGAATACAAACAAAGGTTGAAGATGTAAGGGCAAACGTTAGCCAAAATTAGGTGTCTTATTAAGAGAAATTCTTATATGCCTATAATAGTGAGTTTGATGGTTGGCCATTTGAACGACATCCAGTTCTGCCACCTACGCTGTGTCCTTACGTACAAAGTTTGTAAAAATAGGATGAGTATATAATATACCCAGTAAGTAGTTCTCACATAGGGTAGTGACCAAATGCACAATCACATGCAACATGTTCTGAAAAACATATGATCGGGACCGAAAACATATAATAACATGTGGTGGTCGGTTATGCTTCTACGTAAATTCCCCGCCCTGATAGGAAGATGAGACTTAGGCGGAAAACTAGCCCATTACGATGATTAACGGGTTATGCAGTGTAGGGCCAGAGTCGCATCCACATTACCAACGTAAATTCTCCGCCCTGATAGGAAGATGAGGACTTAGGTGGAAAGTAGCCCATCTGATGATTAGCGGGTTATGCAGTTAGTAGGGCCAGAGTGCATCCACATCAACATTAACATAAACGTAAGATTGGACTAGAGGGGTGCAACCATACATACCCTGTTAGTCCCTAGCATAATCTTGACATAAGAATGGGTTCTAGAGGGGTGCAACCATACATGCCCTGCTAGCCCTAAGAAGCATAACCTTTATCTAATTAAAATTTAATCTTATGACAAACATAATGCATGAGGTCCCTTGTCGATAAACGTATTTTAAACATGTAATGCAACAAACATAACATAATTATGTCTTATTAGAGAGAAATTCTTAAACCTAAGTAATTATAAAGAAGCCATTTGTAGGATGAGTTGTCACACTGAGAAGAGCCGAAAACCACTATAAATAGAGACCCTTTTCCGGAAGATTTAACCATTCTCAAACAAATTCTCAGTAACAAAGAATTGTGTGAAAGAGTAAGTGTGAGTGAGGAAGTTCTGTGAGGTTAGAAGAGATTAAAGCTCGGGTGAGGTGCTGCCAAATTTTTTCTCAGTTTAAGAGGAAAGCTCTTACTGATCAAACTATAAGGAATAATAAGGAATAACTAGCATTCGCAGTTAAGGTAAGTAGTTATCTTCACCAGTGATTCATGTAGTGTACCTTTAATATGTTGCATAATTTTGTTGTTATTATGTTGCATTACATCTCGCTCCCACTCTCGCTCCCGCCTCTGCTCACTCTCGCTCCCGCTCCCGCTCTCTCCCACTGTCTCGCTGAGAATCTCGCTCTCTCCAATTTTCTCTCCAATCTCGCTAGTTTTCACGCGTGGTTGCCTTCACTGCTTTGTGGATTCTACTTCTCTTTTTTAACTCTTTCAAATTTTAAAAAGATATGGGCAATTAATTCACCTCCAATTCTTCCAATGAGCAGTGCCAAACAAAAAGTTATTACTGCCCTTTGTCTTCTGAATTAGCTAGTGTCCAACTTCTAACTAATCCTCCCTGATTCTGCCCCTTTATTCATTATTTTTGGATAATTAATAAATTTCCTATTTTTTCCAATTCTAAATTTCCACCCGATTTTCCTATTAATTTATATATTTTCATTTCTTAATTAGATATTTATTTGTTTTCCGCATTCTAAATTAGGGTATAAATTTCGTCCTTCTTAACATTTAACATTTAATTTCTTGTAGTGTATGCGTACAAATTTGGGTTGTTACAGCATGCTTCATACTTTGTAAAATAAGTTGGCTTAAATCGTGTTGAACTAGCTTGTAAAAACTATTAGCATGCGTTAGATATGGAAAACATACTTGGAGAACTCATACATTAGTAACATCATGCATTGATAAACATTCATAAGCATTAGCAATTTCAAACTATCTTTCTAGCCTAGGAGAAGTTATGGCTACCTTTATCCTTAGTTGAGAGTGAACTACTAGATCTAACCCTAAACGTCAACCTTAGTCGGGGAGAACCCTTTTGCTCAATCCCTCAACGTCAACCTTAATCGGGGAGAACCCTTTTGCTCAATCCCTCGACGTCGTATTACCTACGTACACGTGGTTATAACTGAGTATCCTTGTACCTTAGCTACTTAACTAGGATACTTTCTCATTGTCTTTCAGTATCTATCATATAACTAGACACAAATATTTAATTGAACACCAAGGCTTAGTGCTCAGCTCATCATACTAGTTCATCCATCATACTATTCCCTCATAAAAATGGAGTTACTTAAACATGCTGGAAGTATTTGGACAAGATAACATATTTAAATCATGTCAATTCCATGGAAAACATGCTTTACTTAGCATGAGAAACAATTTCACAAATATGTTGCTTGACACTTCATTTAAACACTTAGCATGAGAAATATCTTCGAAGAAATCATAGTTTCTAAATCATTAAAACATTAATTCATCACATAGTCACTCACAGCTTGTCGGGGCTCTTAATGGGTTATACGCCTCTCCTAGCTCTTCTTGGCCTGAAAGGACATAATTCTCGGTTAAACTACTTAGAATTCTTAGTAAAATACTCGAAATAGTTCATTTACTAATGGAACTTTCATCAACAAAGACAACATTACTAGCGAGATACTCATCATGAGTGAATTCTTCCCCATGAGCGAGATCCTCCTCATGAGCGAGATCCTCATGACCGAGATCAAGCTTTTCCTGGTTTTTCTTCCTAGCGATACTCACCTTACCAGCGAGATTCAACCCAATTTCTGGCGAGATTTCCTTCTAGAGTGAGTTCCTCATCACAAAATTAGCAAGATTTCCTTCATTAGCAAGATCCTCATTCTCCATATCTCGCTATAACTCTCCACGGTGAGCTGTTTGTTTGTTCTTCCCAAGCAGCTGTCTGTTTATGTACAGATTCTCTATTACAACTTCAAAAATTCATAACCCAAAATCCAGACCTCTTTTGAAGAAACTTCCTTCTACAAACTTGTTTATAATTGAGTTACCTTAAAATTTCAGCAAAACATTCCTTATAGTTTGGCCTAGAGCTTCCAATCTTCACCTCGGGCCCTGATTAACCCAAGATTCTACCTCTTCTGCCATTTCCTCACTTTTGTTCTCTTTCTCCTGCAATCTTTCTCTAGTAAGACAACCTTGAAAACTAGATTCTCTCAGCTTTCAAATGGCATTGATTTCACTAAATTTGCTCATGTAGATTGTCGAAACCAAAATTTCGAAGTTCCTCTGCCTTTTAATCTTCATACCGACTCCCGAGTTCAAGGATTATCCACCACGTCACCCCATATTTAGTGCCTCCAGCCAAACCAATAAGTGAGTTTCCTTATTTAATATGTTTTTCTTTTCCTTTCTCCACAACTTCTATAAATAACATGGTTTTTCACTTATTAGATATTTAATATTTCATTCCTTTGGCTAAACATGCTTGTTTAGGAAATTTAGAATCCGGGGTTTACACTTAGCTACACAGGAGCTTATTTCTTTTTGCTTCCATCCTCTATCCCTCCTAAAACATGGCTTCATTTAACTCATTAGAAGACATCACATTACTTACTCTTACTTAAGGTAATTAGGGTTCGGGTTTTACAACAAATCACCGCAAAGCCTTGTGGTAATGCTGTGCTCGTCCGTTGATTTCTTGTGATTGCGCTTTCGGCCGTGCATCAACGCATATTCTGCATAAAAATACAAAAATTAATTGTTCCTATGCGATGAACGCATGCGACCGCAATGTTATGAACTTAATGCTTTTTGGACGCAATCTAACATATTTTATCAATGCAAACCTTCATTGTTTAATAATTCAACACTATAATAACGTGCATTTCTGCCCATTATCACACTCCCAAACAATGCTTGTCTTCAAGCATAAGCTAAAGATTTCCTTTAGCAAGTCGACCGCAATTCTCTTTTCCTAGATTTCTCAAGGATACTTCATTCAAATTCTATACACCAAAATTTCCTTGATTCTTATTCAAGTCTCTTCTTAAAATATTTCTAAGACCTAGGGACTACAAGTTTAACCTTCAAAAGGACTTTACTCGATTCCATGATATCGCATGATTTATTTCAATAGAAAAAAACTTTTTCACTGGGATGTAAATGATTTTATCCTTGCATATTTTTGACATTATTATTTTTTTCTGACCTTGGGCTGATCCAAGTGCCTCGCCTTCGTTTTGGCTTGCCCCTACGTGTGTCATGTGGACATCCAACTACGAGCAAGTTGCTCTTTCTCAGACTAAACTCATATCTACTTGGCAGCGGGGTTGCAGTCATTTATTTATGCGTTGATCCTGGCGACTTACTTTCATTTTGGCTTGCCCCCAAGTGTGTCATGTGGACATCTAACTATGGGTAAGTGCCTTTCACAACTTAACTCTTATCAACATGGGTTTCCCCATTGCGTTGACAGTGGAGTTGTTATTCTGAAAATTTTCTTTCATCTTTTTTTTTGTAGAGCTAAAAATAGCAAGGTCGAAAATAAGTATCTTGATAATGGGCAGAAATGCACGTATCATAGTGCTAAGTTCTTAAACAATGTTGGATTATGTTGATGAAATATGTTCATTTGCATCCATTAAGCATCAATCTCATAATATTGCGGTCGCATGCGTTCAGCGCTTTAGAACAGTTGATTTTTGTATTTTTGTGCAGAATATGCGTTGACGCAATGCAAGAATTGCGATCATAAGAAATTATCGGTCGAGCGCAACTTCACCGCAAGGAATTGCGATGATCGTGCTCCAAACATTCGCCCGAGAAGGATCGCTGCAACTTGGTCAGCGCAACATGGTGGGTGCATCTGGGTGAAAGGATAATTAAGCGCGATGGGACAGAAAGCTAATGATAGTCGAATCCGAATTAAGTTGACAGCCAATAATGGTCATAAAGTATATTCAACTTTTCGGTGACAATTATTCGGTGCATCAGTCAAGAATTAAAGCCGTTCCATCTGTACAACCATGAGAGAGAAGCCGTCTTTCACCATAGATGCTCGATCTTTTGTTCCACAAGTTCACGCCTCTGTCCATAGTTTTCCTTTTCATTTTAAGGCGGAGCAAGAGAAGAGTGGTGGCACCGGAGATCGCTCAGGGTAGCTCGAGAGAGAACCTTAGGGCGTAGAAGTAGAGAGCGGGCCGACTCTCGTGAGAGTGAGATTATCTTTTGAGCACGAGTAGAAAAACAGTGTAAATGCCTGGCAGTAAGAGATTGCTACCAGGCTCTTTATTCTATACTTGCATTATTATTTTGTACTTCATCTTCATATTTATACAATGGAAGTTCGATTTCTACATCTGTTCACTCTCTTAATATGCATGAGTAGCTAAACTAGTCGAATGGGTTGAGAAAAATTAAGCTAATATGACCTAGGAAGTTCATTGCTTGCGATTGTCTTGTCTTATGCTGTGCAAAATACCCTATAGAGTTACTCGAGAGAGAATCTAAAGAAAGAACCTAATTTCTCGAGAGAGCTAGGTTAGAATCTAGACTCGAAAGAGCAAGATTAGAACTGCATAAACAAGAGATAAGGACTTAGAGATAAGCTCTGTTTGTCAACTTGCATCGCATGCATCCTAGAGATAGGAATGATATCATGTGGTCGCCTTATTTGTATGAGTGCTATCCTGTCATTGCATAAATAAGAATAGAGGCTTATGTGTAGGTCCTATAGACTTATCGCATATATCGCATGCGTTCTAGTATTAGAAGCCGTAGCATTCGCATCAAGAGATGGTTTACTATTGTATGCATGTTGCATGATCGCAAAGCATGAACGCATTCTAGGAAGTGTTAGCCGAAACCCTTCTCAACCCGTTCACTGCATATTCATCGCATCTTCTGCTTACCAACTCTTTTCAAACTCCATCGCATTTATTTATTTTTCATCAACGCAAACAACAAACCCAACAATCTATTTATTTATCCGGTTACCGCAAAGTTCTTCATAAAAATTATCAACGCAATCTATTTTCACAAGTCCCTGTGTTCGACCCTGGACTTACCATGAAACTCAGAGGAATTTACACTTGGATTCCGCTGGGGAAACTTGAGTACATAACGCAATTCCATCAACGAATATCATCCACATTTCCATTTCATAAAATCAAGCATCATACCTCACCCCCAAATTTAAAATGCGGCAATGTCCCCATTGCCAAAAGATTGAAAGAAGCCATGCGATGTTCTTAGGAAGTCTGGTAAAGGGTCAGTTTGAAAGAAAGCTAGCAGACCTCTAACTTCTAGAAATATTTCATGAAGTGACTTTTCTAAGATTAAGTAGACTCTAGCATATACGAAAAAATAGAAGCATGTGTTTCATCATTGAAATCATAATTGGCAAAGAGACAACATGCGGTGACTTACTAAATTTATCAATATTAAATGATTGCGGTAATCAAAGAGGATGCGGTGATAAAACTTTCAAAAATTAAAAATACGATGCAATAGCACAAAATTTGGAATAAAGTTAAGGAAGAATACAACCCCCAAATTTGCGTTGTCGTCCGCATTGTTTGTTGACGCATCCTACTTTGCGGCGATCTATCTTCTTTGGATTGTGGTGACAGAATAAGATAAGTTGCTTCTTCGTGTAATGCCTTCGCAATCGTTCGCCTCGATCGTTTGCAAGAAAAACATCGAGAGGGTCAAATATTATAAAAAAACAAGGTTAAAAAAATCGCTTCACCATAATCGTTTAGCACGATTGCGTTGTTTTTTTTTTTTTTGGGATAAGATAAAGAACTGAAAAGATATAGTGGAATGAAAATCCTGAGTAGTAAAGATAATCGAAGATTTCATGATTCCAACAGGTACTTCACCAAACTTGCGTCTCTGATGAATTTCGATCGTCTGATAGCGCAGGGACCACATACTTCCTTCTTATTCAGAGTTTCTCAGTTCCACGGAGTCGACTTGGTGATGCCAGCCTTCTTCATGATACGCTTTTACTCGCTGCCCATTAACTTTGAATATGTTGGTTCTGTCATCATTTGATAATTCAACCGCGCCATGCGGAAATATCTCTCTAACTATGAATTGTCCGGACCAAGTGATTTTAATTTCCTAGAGAAGAGCTGTAGTCGTGGGTTGAATAGTAAGACCCTCTGCCCGACTTGGAGGTTCTTACCGCATATGTGTTTGTCGTGCTAGTGCTTTGCGCGCTCCTTGTAAATATTTGCATTCTCAAATGCATTAATCCTCCATTCCTCCAACTCGACCAGTTGAAGTTTTCTCGCTTCTCCTGCTTTCTTCAAATCAAAGTTTAGTTTCTTCATTGTCCACAGTGCTTTGTATTCCAGCTCCAGAGGTAAATGAGATGCCTTACCGAATACCAACGCATACGGGGACATACCTATGGGTGTTTTAAATGTAGTTCGGTATGCCCACAATGCATCGCCGAGCTTTATTGCCCAATCCTTTCGCGAATGGCTTACTACCTTCTCAAGTATCAGCTTGATCTCTCGATTGGACACCTCGCCGTGACCATTCATCTGCGAATGGTATGCGGTGGCCACTTTGTGGAGAATGTTATATTTGCACAGCAATTCCTTGATAGTATGATTGCTGTCTCTTATACACATCTAGATGTGTATAAGAGACAGGGTATGCGGTGGCCACTTTATGGAGAATGTTATATTTGCACAGCAATTCCTTGATAGTATGATTGACAAAGTGGGACCCTTCATCACTTATTATGGCACGTGGAATGCCAAAACGAGTGAAAATATTTTTCTTCAGGAATTGAGAGACTACCATCGCATCGCTTGCAGTGCATGCCACTGCTTCAACGCACTTGGATACGTAGTCGATGTCTAACAAAATATAATTTTTACCATTCGAGGGAGGGAACGGTCCCATGAAGTCAATACCCCATACGTCGAACAACTTAAGTTCCAAGATGCTATTCATAAGCATTGCATGTTTCCATGAAATGTTACCTGTGCGCTGGCACCGATCACACTTCATCACGTAGTCAGCTACATCCTTAAACAATGTTGGCCAGTAGAATTCACTCTGTAATACTTTAGCTGCAGTGCGCTGTCCTCCAAAGTGCTCACCATATGATGAGCATAACATTGCGATAATATGCGTTATTGAGCAGCATTTGGTACGCATAGTCGCAGAATCTGGTCTGCCCTCCTTTGTATAGATTCGGCTCATCCTAGAAATATGATCTACATTCGTACTTGAGCCTCCTCTTCTGGTGGTCAGTATAATCTTTTGGAGATTGCTCGCAAACCAGATAGTTGACTATGTCACCGTACCATGGCAATTCCTCAATATGGAACAACTGCTCATCTGGGAATACCGCACTCACCTCTGACTCATTGCGGTTAACCTCAGGGTTTTCCAATCTGGACAAGTGATCCACAACTTGGTTCTCCGTCCCCTTACGATCAATTATTTCTATGTCAAATTCCTGGAGGAGGAGAACCCATCTGATCAACCTCGACTTCATATCCTTCTTTGTCATTAAATACTTTATCGCCGAATGATCAGTGTGGATGATTACCTTTTTTCCCAGCAGATACACTCTAAACTTTTCCAATGCAAAAATTACCGGAAGTAGCTCCTTTTCTGTGGTGGTGTAATTAGTCTGAGTAGGATTCAACGTCTTACTCACATATACGATGGGATGTAAGATTGTCTTTCTTTTCTGTGCTAGAGCTGCTCCCATAATATACCCGTTTGCATCACGCATTAATTTAAAAGGAAGTGTCCAATCAGGTGCGATTAACACGAGCGTGGTTGTCAGTGTATTCTTCAAAATCCTGAATGTGCTAAGGCAATTGTTGTCAAAATCAAATTTTCTGTTAGCCTCCATCAACGCACTCAGTGGTCGTGCTATTTTTGAAAAGTCCTTGATAAAGCGTCTATAGAATCCGGCATGCCCCAAGAAACTTTTTACAGCCTTCACACTTGTTGAAGGTGTGAGTTTTTCAATTGCTTTTATTTTTGCTTTATCTACCTCCAACCCGTCTCGAGAAACCTTGTGCCCCAGCATGATGCCCTCCTTCACCATAAAATGGCATTTTTCCCAGTTAAGAACGAGATTCGTCTCTTCGCATCTTTTCAGAATCTTCTCCAAGTTGGCAAGACAAACTTCGTATGTGTGCCCATAGACAGAGAAGTCATCCATGAAGATTTCAATAGAGTCCTCAAGATAGTCTGAAAAGATGGCCATCATGAACCTTTGGAACTTACTCGGCGCATTGTAGAGGCCGAACGACATGTGGCAAAAAGCAAAAGTCCCATATGGGCAGGTGAATGTGGTCTTGTCCTGATGTTCTGGAGCAATCATAATCTGGTTATACCCGACATAGCCATCCAGAAAGCAATAAAAGTCATTTTCGGCTAGACGATCTAGCATTTGGTCAATGAACGAAAGAGGGAAATGATCTTTCTTCGTTGCCGCATTCAGCTTGTGGTAGTCCATGCAGATATGCCACCCGGTGATGGTCCTTTGTGATATTAGCTTATTATTTTCATTGAGGACTACCGTCATGCCGCCTTTTTTCAGCACGCACTGCACGGGGCTGACCCATGTGCTGTTTGCTATTAGATAAATAATGCCCGCATCTAACCATTTGATGATCTTCTTTTTAACGACCTCTTTCATCGCAGGGTTGAGTCTGTGCTGATGTTCGATCGATGCTTTGTGGTCTTCTTCGAGACGAATGTGGTGCATACAGTATGCGGGGCTAATTCCTCAAAATGCTCATCAATGCATTCTTCTGGTCTTCATTAAGTTCCGAGGAAATAATTACTGGCCTTCTCATTCTGCCCCAAAAATGCATACTTTAAGTGGTTCGGTAGGGTCTTCAATTCCATTATTGGTGGTTCTACCAAGGATGGTTGCGTTGTTTTTCTTTCTTCTTTTTCTGTTGGCTCTTCTTCTTGGGTTGCGATCATCTCAACTTCCTTGTTTGTTTTTTTTTATGATCTCATTACAGGCAGCAATGGATGCGTTTGCATCCTCTTCTTCATTCTCTTTGCCAAGCTTTTCTTCTTCAGTCAAATTCTGGTCGTCGTAAGAGTCATGCAGGTCTTCTTCGTCAGGAAACATCATAGCACGGATGATGTTGAACTTGAGCTTCTGTCTGCAAACTGATCTCTCTTTTGTGCACATCAATCTGGGCACGACCTATTGATAAAAGTGGTCGCCCTAGGATAATGGGCACGTCTTTGTCAGCTTCATAATCTAAGATGATGAAGTCGGCTGGCAAGATAAATTTGTCGATGGTGATCAGCACATCCTTCACCTTCCCCTCTAGATGTACCAGAGATCTATTTGCAAGTTGGAGAGTCACAGTCGTGGGCGTAAGTTACCCCACATTCAGTTGCTTAAAGATCGACAGAGGCATCAAGTTGATGCTGGCTCCAAGGTCACACAAGCCCGATGTACAATCCTCCAATGGAGCAAGGTATAGTAAAGCTCCCAGTATCGCTCATCTTCGGTGGGATTATTGATTTCGAGCTCTACGTTAAAGCCACCGTGGCAAACTTACCCGTGCCCCTCTTCTTGGTTACCATATCCTTCAGAAACTTCGCATATGGAGGCATCTCCTCAATCACTTCACTGAACGAAATATTAACATGCAATTGTTTTAACATAGTCAAGAAGCGTTGGTACTGTACCTCGTCATTATTTTTCTTTCTGAGTCTCTGTGGGAAAGGTGGTAATTGTACTCTCATAGTCCCCTTTTCTATTGGCTTTGAGATGGACACAACTTCTGGCTCTATCACTTCTTTTTCTCCTTCTTTTTCTTCTTGAGTCACTGCAATTTCAGGTTCCAACAAAATGGAAGCTGTCCGGCTAGGCTCCTTCCTTTCTCCCTCCACAGTTTTTCCACTCTACAATGTCATGACTTGAAATTGCTCTTTACTTGATCCCCCGGGGTTGCGTGGGAGTTCTGTTGAACTCGGCATAGCCCCTTTGATAACATGTAGAAATACAAGTTATTTATGCTGCCTTGTCTAGATATTGCGGCCAAAAGAGAAGGAATATGCGTTGATTGTATGAAAATTAGCTCAGAAATACAATAATTATGAATTATCGCAATTACACGCACTAACATCATCACGATGGTAGAAGAAGATATTTTTACTCTTTTTTGCAGGAAACCAAGTCACCATTTGCCATCAAGGCTCAACGAGAAACTGAACAACGCATCTTTATTACATTGCGCCTGTCAATCCACAATGAAGGATGATTAACGCAATGATGAGGCAATGCGACAGTCGATCCCGAGCTGAATGTCAACCGCATGCGGTAATAAAAACAACACCGCATGCGAGCAATCAATCGAAAGATGCAGCTGAGCAACGCGAACGCGGAGGATTGTGACACGTGTACAACTAACCGTTGTGCAGATTTGATGGTCTGATTGCATAACAGAAGGAATATTTATTCCTCCATCTTAGGAATTTTCATAACAAGAAGTGGGGTCCACAGCCAAGAGTCAAAGATTTTCACCTATAAATACCCCATAGAATTCAGAGAAGATATACTTGAGACGGGTATAATTGATACGAGGGCTAATTGCTGCTGAATTATTGAGAGAAAGGTTGAGCTGAGTATTGAATGGAAGAAATCCGGGAAGAGAAGAGACAAGGCCGAGAGGTGAGTCTCAGTGCGATTTTGCCAGATCCTCGCCGTGAAGCTCTGTGCTTAGATCCCTACTACCGCTGGAGCAAGTCTGAGAGGGAAGCTCATCCTTCCACACGATCCATCCACATTGGCAAGCAAAACTCCATCCAGATCGACGCTAAGATGATGGCACTCATTTGTATTTTTTTCTAACTCTATTTTCATCAAGTGTATTTCATCTTCTTAATCTCTTCATTCACAAATCATGTATCAGATGCTAAATAGTTTTATTGAATGTCTCGATCGTTTCCATTTCCACTTCTCTGTCTATTTCCTCTCCTTCGTTTATCAATTTCTCCATGAAGTTTTCTTAAGACCTTGGTAGTTAATATGGATTAAACGAGTAACTTAATCTGTGATAAAGAGATAAATGTGTTTAGCTAAAGCATGCTAGACGACAACTTCACCTGCGAGAGCAGAAGTGAAGATGTCATTCTGATAATTTGAGAGAAGGTTAGAAGAATGTGTTAATTAGAGCGAGTAGTACTTCCAGAGATGGAAGCAACCTTGCGTTCATTACGTTCGTCCCTGTTTCACCACAGAGATGTGGGAACGTGGCCAATCACCGAGAGGTGTACGCTAAGGGAAAAGTGGAACTGTACTTATATCTTTAACGCAATTAAGAAACTTGCGATGTTTGTATTAATTATCTTTTCTGTTTCTGCTTCGTACATAAGACTTGTCACCGCATTACACGATCTTTGCATAATCTTCACAGCCAGCCTTGACCTCAGTATCTTGTATCATGAAACCTGTATCCTGTATCATCTTTGCTTAGATTTACTTTAATGCAATTTATGTATTATCGCATTTTTACCGCTTTCTTTACTTCATCGCATGTTTAATTACTTGTACACAAAATCTTTATTAATTTGAAAAACCCATGGTCGCATATATCATAAGCACAATGCAATAACCTAAAACAGTCCCTATGTTCGACCTCGGATCACACCGAAAAACTTGTGGTGAAATTATACTTGGTTTCAACGCAAGGAAACTTGTGATACGCACAACATACTACAAGAACATTTGTCAATAACACATATCTAGAAGTAGTATCACATATCATCATCGCATAAAATCTATGTCACAACAAGTTTATGATGCATAAGATTACATTTTGCGTTTACAAGTTTATGGCATGGACATGCATGCGTGCATTGCATTACACAAATTCTGTCATTGTCACCCTTGCGGTCTGTTCTTTAGCTTGCTCGCAATCTGGCCCATCTGTAGTTCTAGATTGCGGATGGACGTCGCTTGGCTTTGAAGCACAATTTCGTTTTTCTCTATATACTACTTCAACAATCTTTCCAGGGAGGAAGGTTACGGTGGTTGCGAGCTATTGGCTTGACTGCTTGTTTGACCATTATTTCACGGGAAGAATCCAGGTGGCCCTTTTTTTTGCGCCACAGATTGGAAATTCTACTTCTGATTCTTCCATGCAAAGTTGGGGTGGTTTCTCTGCCCGGGGTTTTAGGTATTAGAATATGGATTATTTTTCACAAAGTAAATAAACTGTGGATTCTGTGGGCATTCTTCCATTGCGTATCCATCATCGCAAGTTGCAGACCTTACGGTGTTCTGATTAATTGCGTTTACTTGCCCATTTTGTGGTGTTGGACTGTTGATCGTAATTTCTTCAATTAGGTTCATCATTGCGGTCATCTGATTCTGTAGTGAAGTAATAGCACCATTACTTGCGTCGTTATCCTTTATTCTCAGTCTCTGATTGCTCTCTCTCTAATCCTCATGATTTTTAGAGATGCGATCCAAGATGTTCTTAGCCTCGTCATACGTTTTATCTAGCAGACCACCAATGGTTGCCGCATTGGTAGCAATCTGCGAAGCGGGATTTAAACCATGATTAAAGATTTCCATTTGAAGGCAGTCTGGTAATCCGTTGTGTGGACAGTCCCTGACCAATCTCTTAAACCTCGCCTAGGCATCGCTGAGTGATTCGTCTATGTCTTGGTCAAAATTGGTTATTAGTTTCCTTCGTCTAGCATTTTCAGTAGCTGAAAAATATTTCTTTATAAACTTCTCTCTGACCTGTTCCCATGTATTGATTTGTTCCGGCTCAAGGGAATATGCCCATTTTCTTGCCTGATCACACAGAGAAAATGGAAACAGAGTTAGTCGAACTTCTTCGGCAGAGATGTTCGGGAACACAAAAGTATTGCAGATTTCTATAAAGCTACAGAGGTTGGCGTGTAGGTCCTCGCCACGCTGTCCTTCGAATTGTCCTGCAGTCTGGATCATCTGTAGTATCACCGGCTTCATTTCGAATTGGCTTCCATCGAGGGCAGGCCTCATGATTCTTGGAGAGAAATCGTAGAGGTTTGGTGATGCATAGTCCCTAATGGGCTTATTGCGATCGTTTGCCAGAAGGATTGGATTCACCATGACGTTGTTGTCGTTTGGTGCTTCGTTTCCAGGCTGCTCCGCCATATCTTCTTTATCGGGCTGTTGTGGTTGGCTGTTGTTTCTTAGTCTTTTCCTAAACATCCTCTCAATCTCCAGGTCGTAATTCGCCAGAGATTAAGAGTATGCAAAGAAATCAGAAAAATTACCGTTAGCACACTAATTTGCCGAAGTCCCCGGCAACGACGCCAAAAACTTGATGTGTTCTTTTATGAGGTGGAAATATGGAATAAAATGCGATGATGAAAATGTGTTGAGCAATCAAGTTTTCGCAGTGGAATCCAAGTGTAAACCCCACTGAGTTTCCTAGTAAGTCTAGGGTCGAATTCACGAACTTGGGAAAGCAATATGCGGTGGTAATTTTTAGGAAGACTTTGCGGTAACCAAATAAATCAATAGTTGTTGGGATTGTTGATTGTGGTAATGAAAATAAAAAAATGCAGTAGAGTTTCGAAAAAAGTTGATAAAATGGAAGATGCGATGAGTATGCGGTGAACGGGTTGAGAAGGGTTTGGCTAACACTTCCTAGGATGCGTTCATGTTATGCGACCATGTAACACACATACAATAGTAAACCGTCTCTCGACGCGAATGCTACGGCTTCTAATGCTAGAACGCATGCGATATATGCGATGAGTCTATAGGACCTACACATAAGTCTCTATTCTTATCCATGTGATGACAAAATGACACACACACAAATAAGGCGACAACATAATATGATAACCTATCTCTACGGTGCATGCAATGTATGTTGACAAACAGAGCTTATCTCTAAGTCCCTATCTCTTGTTTATGCAGATCTAATCTTGCTCTCTCGAGTCTAGATTCTAACCTATCTCTCTTGAGTCTTTAGGTTCTTTCTTTAGACTCTCTCTCACGTAGCTCTAAAGGGGTGTTGAGCATAGCATAAAGCAAGATAATCGCATGCGATGAAGATCCTAGGTCATGTTAGCTTAGTTCTCAACCCATTTGATAAGTTTAGCTACTCATGCGTGCTAAGAGATGAACAAATGTAGATAAAGAACTTCCATTGTATAAATATAAAGTAGAAGGACAAAATAACAATACAAGAAGAGAATTTAGAGCCTGGTAGCAATCTCTTGCTTCCCAGGCTTTTACATTGTCTTTTCTACTCTTGTTCAAAGGATAATCTCACTCTCGTGAGAGTCGGCCCGCTCTCTGCTTACTACACCTTCGATTTCTCTCTCGAGTTGCCATGAGTGATCTTTCAGCGTCTCTTCCCTTCTCTCGCTCTGCCTTAAAATTAAAAGAGAACTATGGACAAGGCTGAACTACTAAGGAAAATTCTCTAACTTTCCTAACTTGCTAAACCCCTTTTCTGAAGGCTGCCTTCGGTATTTATAGAGCTTCGGGGTGCATGGCTGCTTCTCTCTTATGATTCCACAGATAGGAAAGCTTTAATTCTCTGACTGATGTGTCGAATATTTGTTACCGAAAAGCTGAGTGTACTTGTTATCGTTAGCGGCTTGTCAACTTAATTCAGATTCGACCGTCATCAGCTTTTTGTCCCATCGTGATTAATTATGCCTTTCACCCAAATGCGCCCACCAAGTTGTGCCAGCTCTATGCGGCAATCCTTCTTGAGCAGATGTTTGCGAGCACAAATCACCACAAAGCCTTGCAGTAATGCTACGCTCGTTCGTTGATTTCAAACATAGTGGTGGATGAAAAGGAACGCTGTCGAAGGTTTGAAACAGGATTAAGACAAGAGATTCGAACTTCTATTATAACAACCACAGAATGGGGAGAATTTTCAAAACTAATAGAAGCTGCAATGAGAGTAGAAAGAAGTTTAACGGCGGAAGAAGTAAGACCTGAAAGAGAATCATCAATGAGTTAGTGCCAGAGGGAAGAACCAAGAAATTTTACACCCAGAGTAGAAAGCAGAAGTGAAGGGAAAAGAAGAGGATTTACAAGCAGAAGTGAAGGGAAAAGAAGAGGATTTACCAACACTAAAGCAGACCCTGAATGGGAAAGCCAAATAAAGGAATCAATCGTGAGCGTTAACCAAAAACCAAGATGTCCGGTCTGTAATAAATATCACTGGGGAAGATGTTGGGAACAAACCCAAGAACGATCACACACGTGTTTTAAGTGTGGCAAATCGGGACACTTTAAACGAGAATATCCCTAGCTAATGGATACTGGAAATATACAACCATCAAACAACCCGGGAAAGAGATCAACGACGGTTGAAAGATGATGGACTGTAGGAGGAAGAAAAGAGGAAACAGGAAAAATGACGTTGGGAAGACTATATTGAATAACTCAGGATAGGGAAGACAATATATTGGTCGTGGGAAAAGGGAAAGATAAAGTTTTAGAAGACTAGAATAAAAGTCGTGGTGTACTGTATGAGGAAAATTATTAAATAAAAAGTTCCATTGTAAATTAAGTTTCGTTTAATTTCGAGGACGAAATTATTTTAAGGGGGTGGTAAATGTAAGACCTTAACACTAAATCTAAAGTGGGAGGTTAAATAGAGAAGAAAAATCCTAAGTAAGGATGTTGGAGCAAAGAGTGGAAAACATTAAAACTAAATTATCTAAAAAGGTGGCCAAAAGGCCAAACGCATATGGGAGCCTTAAATATGTTGACGCAAGAGTGCATGAAGGATGGAAGGAAGAAGACTTGAAAAATGGCCAAGGGATTGCATACAACAAGCGCAAGGGCATGCGGACATAAGCAGGGCATGCGTTGGAGCCATGCGTCGAGTGAGCATGCTAGGTGCGCAGGCCATACGTCGAGGCCAAGTGCACAGGCCATGCGTCGAGGCCAAGCACACAGGCCATGCATCGAGCGCGCAGCCCATGCGCTGTCTCTTATACACATCTAGATGTGTATAAGAGACAGCGTCGATGGTCAGCATCGTGCGTCCATGCCTAGTAGGCCGAGCAAGCATACCTAGCAAGCCATGCGTCGAGGGTGAGCGGGCACCTTATGTGTTGGTGATGGCCGACTCATGCGATGCCTAAGTAGGACTTTGATGAAGGAAGGTTGAATTGCTATGCGTTAAAGACAAAAGGTAAGGCTAATTGATGGAAAAACTCTAAAGGAAGATGTCAAGAGTTATGATCATAAGTCTTAAACCATTTAAGTAGAGAAATATGTTTAAGTATTAAAGTGATTTAGGTAGCAAAAATAGGTTCACACAAAGTTCTAGCAGGAGGTGGACAAAGGAGATTTCATGCAATGGAAGTCTTATCACCCTAAGCAGGAGGTGGGTGAAGGAGATTTCATGCAAAAAAGTGAATTTTGGCTGGCAAGTTGAGGTGAGAACAACTCAAGGCTAGGCTGGGTAGGCTAAGTGTTGGCAGTTCCAAAGTGAGAAAAATGGGAGTTGAGTTATCACAAGGGGGTGAGTTTGGAATGACTATAAATAGAGGGGTTGGGCAAGAGGGATTTATTTATACATCACCAAAAATCTTGTGTTGAGAGCGTATTTAGAGTGTTACGTTTGAGTTATTAGGTTGTTAAGTTAATTGGAGTTCAAAAGAAACAAAGGTGGCATTGGTAAAGCATTAAGCCAGCCTGGACGCACAGCCAGCCAACGCATCCGACACCCTGCGTGCATGCCTTGCAGTGCTGCGTCCACCCGTCAATGCGCCTCACTCGACGCATCCTGCGTGCTAGTCCAACGCAGCTGCCCCCCCTCGTGCGACGCATCACGCCCAGCGCAACAGGCCACCGCGCTGTGCGGCACAGCACACCCACCTTGCCTACTGTCAAACGCCCAGCTGCCTACCATAATCCAATAACCTCTAATGAGGCTAAGTTTAGGATTTTTGCTAAATTGGAGTAGGGTAAGCTGGTATTTTCATTATATAATGGTATTTTGGCTATTTTGACATTATTTATTGATATAACAAGTATTAATTGAGGAATTTCTATTGATATGGAGCAATTCTCATGAAGGTATTCTCAAGGTGATTTTAGTGGAAAAACTTGCTTACGGTGAATGGTTACTTAGTTTTATGCATTGATATGAGGATAAATGCATATGTAAGTTGAAAATGCATGCTTATGATGTTATGTTGTTTGCCATGATATTGTTTGTGAAATTTCTATGGAAATTGAGTTTATACCCGGACTACATAAGTTAGCATGCTTAAAAAAGGTACTTGGCAGGAAAATATAGTCGGCCTCGGTCGGCGGGAAATTATAGTCGGTGACGACCGGCAGGAAATATAGTCAAGTTACCTAAGCATGACTAGCGGGAAAAGAATTGTCGATGTGCACATTGACGAAAAAAGTGAGTTATAGGAAAGTTTCCATAAAAAGATGTTATGATTGATAGTATGTACATGATATGAACATGCCAAGTATAGCATGGAACTGAAGGATAATGATTGTTTGAAATTGCACATGATCATCCATAGAGTAACACTCTTCCAAATGTTTTCTTATATTCCCCCCCCCAGGTAGCAAAGCGGAGCGTTTAGGAAGGAGTCTACAAACCACCATAACTCCAGGACTTGGTAAATTCTCAGAGTACGGATCAGATGATGTGATAAAAGAATATAGGAAATTGAACTATATGTATGAAAGTTAGATTATTGAAAACATGTTAACGTCTTTGGGGGAAATGTTAAATTTAAATGTTGTCTTGGAATACTACTGGTGTATCCTCATGCTCCCTTCCAAGTCTTGGGGGCTAAGGCTAGGGAGGGGGTGTGATAGCTTAGTATCAGAGCAAAGGTTTACGTAAAACCTGGGAAAATTTGAGTCTAGCATAAGTAGAAATAGAATCTAGGAAAAATAAAGGAAAAAGTGGTAGATTAAAGCCAAAGTGGCATAAAAAAAAAAAAAAAAAAAAAAAGAGGCTTACCTAAGGTGTGGAAGCTAGATAATATTAGAAACTAGGCTAGGTCAAAACCTAAAAAGGAATAAATATAATGAAATACATTAGGAAAACCTAAAATAGAATCAAGAAAGGTTAGGAGAAAGAAGTAAGGATAGATGTCGCCTAGTTTTGAAGCACAGTTTCATTCTTCTCAATATACTGCTTCAACAAACTTTCCAAGGAGGAAGATTGCGGCGGTTGCGAATTGATGGCTTGACTACTTGTCTGACTGTTATTTCGCGGGAAAAATTTGGGTGGCCCTTCTTTTTGCGCCACCCAGGGTTGTAGGTGTTAGAAAATGGATTATTTTTCACAAAATAAATAGACTGTGCGTTTTACGGGCAATCCTCTATCGTGTCCTTCACCACAAGTCGCACACCTTGCGGCAGTCTGATTAATTGCGTTCACTTTCTCATTATGCGGTGTTGGGCTATTGATTGCGATTCCCTGGATTAAGTTTATCATCGCAGTCATCTGACTCTGAAGTGAAGTGATAGCACCATTGTAACAACCCAAATTTGTACGCATACACTACAAGAAATTAAATGTTAAATGTTAAGCAGGGCGAAATTTTATTTAAAGGGATGGTAAATGTAATAACCTAACCCTAATTTAGAAAGCAGGAAATCAAATAAAATATATAATTAAGAATGAAAAATATATAAATTTAATAGGAAAATTCGGTGGAAATATAGAATTGAAAAAAAAAAGACAGGAAATTTATTAATTATCCAAAAATAATGAATAAGGGGGCAGAATCAGGGAGGATTAATTAGAAGTTGGACGCTAGCTAATTCAGGAGACAAAGAACAGTAGATAACTTTTGTTTGGGCACTGCTCATTGGAAGAATTGGAGGTGAATTAATTGCCCATATACTCCTAAAATTTGAAAGAGTTAAAAAGGGGAAGTGGAATCCACAAGTAGTGAAGGCAACCACGCGTGAAAACTAGCGAGATTGGAGAGAAAATTGGAGAGAGCGAGAGTGGAGAGAGCGAGATTGGAGAGAAAATTGGAGAGAGCGAGAGTAAAGAGAGCGAGATTCTCAGCGAGACAGTGGGAGAGGGCGGGAGCGGGAGCGGGAGTGGGAGCGAGAGTGGGAGCGAGAGCGAGACCAGTGAGAGTAAGAGCGAGAGTCACGAGAGCCAAACCAGCGAGAAAGCACGGGAGAGCGAGATTCTGAGAAGAAAGAGAGCGAGATTTGGACATAAGCGTGGATTATGCGTTGAATTTGGCTACAATCTTATAGATTATACATGGAGAACCCTAAAATTGAATACAAACAAAGGTTGAAGACGTAAGGGCAAACGTTAGCCAAAATTAGGTGTCTTATTAAGAGAAATTCTTAAACCTAAGTAATTTTAAAAAAGAAATTTGTAGGATGAGTTGTCACACTAAGAAGAGCTGAAAACCACTATAAATAGGACCCTTTGCCTGAAGATTTAACCCATTCTAAAACAAATCTCAGTAACAAAGAATCGTTTGAAAGAGTAAGTGTGAGTGAGGAAGTTTTGTGAGGTTAGAAGAGATAAAGCTCGGGTGAGGTGCTGCCCAATCTCATTCATATACTATAGACCATTTTGGCTATATATTTGAACTTGATCCACATTTATGTCATTACATTAAATAGCCTCAGGACCTTAGTTTATTGGATTCAAGATTACAATTTCAATAACAATTTCAATAAAAAGTGATTATTTCATGGTTCAGTCTTATGTAAACTCTTTACATAGGATGCCTCTACTTTCATGTCTCCACATGAACGGTTTAGGATCACATCGTTTGTACTAACTACAAAATGGCCACATCCATAGTGTCCCTAGATAGATTGTTCCCTTAAGTGCTGACTCCTAGTCTTGAACAAGAGGCCCCACCCCTCTATGACTGAGAGGGACTCAGTTTATTGGTAGGACTACAAACCAATTGTTCATTAGTAGATCAGTGGAGACTTAAGGAGCAAGATGTATTACAAGAGTAAAACGATAATTTTGACCCGATTGTAAATACGAACATTATGTGAAGGATTGATTTACTGATTGTGGTTAAATCAAGTGGATAGAAATATATCTACAGTGAAGAGAATGCAGCTACTGGGCTTTAGTGGAGTGTCTTGGTAGTTTACGTATGTTGGTTAATTCGGTTAAAAGTGTGTAGCCGATTAATCTTGGATTGATAGAGCTCATGATCTGTAAGTCCATTAGGTCTCTCTACTAGCTCGTAAATGGTTTAAATGTTAGAATAGTGTGTTGAAAGAATTTGGAATGTTCAAATTCGGGTTAGGGTTTGGATTATGACATTTGATATAATTAACGTTTAATTATTGAATTAATCAAATTTGAAGATTTATTTAAATTGATTTAAATATTATATGAATAATGATTCATTTTATGGAATAAGTGTTTTATTAATTTAATATTAGATATTAAATTAAATTAATTAAATTTGTTTAATTAATTAATTATTTAAATAAAATTAATTACTGCTAATTTTATTTAAAATAAAAATTTGATTTTATATAAAAACATTTTAATAATTAAAAATTAGAGAAAATGGGAAAATCCAACTTTTCCCACTTTCAATTTTTAATCATTTTATTAAAACACCTATAATCCCACTATTTGACTGTGTCATTTTTTGGTTATTTTATTTTGCATGATATCATTAGGTAAATAGTTAATTTTAATTTATTTTTGGGATTTCATGTAAAATTGAAATTTTGAAAGAATTTGTTCTTTCTTCACAAAAACTCTCCAACTCTATTTCTCCCTTCAATCCTCTCAGTTTGGGTTCCACCACCCAATCTAAGATCAAGAGTATAGTGGAGAAGCTCTTGTGGTTATCTACATCGAGGATACTTGAAGTATTTTGCAAGGATTAGAGCTATCTAATGAATCTTCAAAGGTTATGTCCTAAAACCCTAACTAGATTTATTATGTATTTGCATGCTTATTTTATGAAATTAGTGCAATTTGTATGACTATCATTGATCATATTCTATGGAACTGTGATCTTGCTTGCAATTTGGAGGTTTTGAGGAGTTTGGTTTTTTTTTTGACTGGGCATAATGTGTGTAGAGAGACGATTTATGATTTTCTTTTCCATCCTCCTTTCATGAGATGAATTGTTTTTGAGCAATATTTAATCTCTTATTAGATTTAATAGTTTTTTGTGGGCTTTGGTGGCGAAACTTTTTGTAACTATCCATTATCATTCGGTTTTATTTTGCTTGATGGGAGGGCCTTCTCCTTTTATGGGTTTTTTCTTGTTCGCCCTAGTATTGTTTCATTTTACTTTTTCTCAGTGAAGCCTGGTTATTCATTAGAAAAACTATTGATAAAGTTTAATATGTTTGGATTTTGGAAATCTTGAGATGATGAGATTTCCAAAGAGTTTGTATATCTAAGGAAAGATCACCTTGTGATGATTAAATGGAGAAAGTGTAATATTTTAAAGTTTGCTTAGACCTTAGTAACGTTGTTGAGTACAGTACTTGTTTTACCTTTGTGGATTAGTTAATCCTGGCATTGTGATATATGTTATGAGATATGTGTCTTGATGATGTACGACGTTTATATTACATTCAATTGCTATTTGTTACGATGCAATGCGTATGTTGTGGTGATATTCTGCTTTTGGTGGTATTTTGTTGATGCATGGCTCCTCTAGTAGGGGTTGCTTACCGACCATTCACATACTTACCTCTTACCACCAGCTTTTTACACATGATGAGGAGCTCTATAAGCTTGCTGATGAAGCAAAGGAGGGTGACGATTGAGAGACTATTAGCTAGTTGAACTTCCTTTTGTAGTGGGGTTTAGTTTGGACATGTTGTTATCGACTCTTTCTTTCATTATATTTTTATTAATTGAACCAGAGTTTAGACCCACCCTCCATCTTTTCCACCGTCGCCTTCCGTCCAACTCTGATAGCATCCAACCACCGGTCTTTGATAGTCGGTCCCTTCGAATTTCCTTCTCCCGCCTCCCCTCATCTCTAGCCCTACTTGCCATCATCACCTTCCGAATCTCTCTGCCAGTGTCCTCTTCAATATTTCCCTTCCCGAAACCAACAAGAATCTCCCCGACTCTCCCTCCTTTCTCCCAACCCTACCACCATTCAGTTGTCACCGTCAACCATCCCGCCATTCCCGTTCATCGATTCTGACCGTTGGTTTCTCCGCCAGTAGTTTTCTTTCCCGTCCTTGCTGCCTCCTGATAATGGGCAGAATTGCACGTTATCATAGTGCTAAGTTCTTAAACAATGTTGGATTGCGTTGATGAAATATGTTAAATTGCGCCCATTAAGCATAAATTCTATAATATTGCGATCGCATGCGTCCAACACATTAGAACAGTTGATCTTTATATTTTTGTGCAGAATATGCGTTAACACAATGCAAAGATGGTGATCATAGAATTCACTGGTCGAGTGCAACTTCACCGCAAGGCTTTCCATTGATCGTGCTCGCAAACATTCGCCCAAGAAGAATCGCCGTAACTTGGTCAGCGAAACATGGTGGGCGTATCCGAGTGAAAGGATAATTAAGAGCGATGGGACAGAAAGCTGATGACAGTCGGATCCAAATTAAGTTGACAACCGATAATGGTCATGAAGTACATTCAGCTTTATCGGTGACAATTATCCGGCACATCAGTCAGGAATTAAAGTTGTCCCATCTGTACAACCAGGAGAGAGAAACCGCATTTCACCATGGATGCTCTGTAAATACCAAGTGCATTCTTCAGAGAAGGGGTTGATCGGTTGACGAGATAACCAATTACTTCTGTTCATAATTTTTTTTCCATTTTAAGGCGGAGTAAGAGAAGAGTGGTGGCACCAGAGATCGCCCAACGCAACTCGAGAGAGAATCTTGGGGCGTAAGAGCAGAGAGTGGACTGACTCTCGCTAGAGCGAGATTATCTTTACAGCACGAGTAGAAACAGTGTAAACGCCTGGTAGCAAGAAATTGCTACCAAGCTCTTTATTAAACTTGCATTGTTATTCTGTACTCCATCTTCATATCTATTTAATGAAAGTTCTATTTCTACATCTGCTCACTTTCTTAATACGCATGAGTAGCTAAGCTAGTCGAATGGGTTGAGAAGAACTAAGCTAACATGACCTAGGAAGTTTATTGCTTGCGATTGTCTTGTTTTATGCTGTGCAAAATACCCTTTAGAGTTACTCGAGAGAGAGTCTAAAGAAAGAACCTAATGTCTCGAGAGAGCTAGGTTAGAATCTGGACTCGAAAGAGCAGGATTAGGCTTGCATAAGCAAGAGATAGGGACTTAGAGATAAGCTCTCTTTGTCAACTTGCATCACATGCATCCTAGGAATAGGTATGATGATTTGTGGTCGCCTTGTTTGTGTATCATCGTATAGACAAGAATTAGAAGTTTATGTGTAGGCCCTATAGACACCTTTGCACATACATCGCATGCATTCTAGTATTAGAAGCTGTAGCATTCACATCGAGAGGTGGTTTACTATTGTATGCATTTTGCATGAATGCAAAGCATGAACACATTCTAGGGAGTGTTAGCCGAACCCTTCTCAACCCGTTCACTGCATATTAATCGCATTTTCCATTTACCAACTCTTTTCAAACTCCGCCGAATTTGTTATTTATCTTTAATCAATGCAATCAGCAAACCAACACTTTATCTAGTTACTCGGTTACCGCAAAGTTTTCACCAAAAATATCAACGCAATCTATTTTCACAAATCCTTGTGTTTGACCCTGGACTTACCAGGAAACTCAGAGGAATTTACACTTGAATTCCGCTGGGGAAACTTGAGTGCACAACGCAAATCATCCATATTTCCACTACATAAAATAACGCATTACCTCTGACTGCTGTCCATGAAGGAAGTTTGAATGAGTCTTTTCGTTTTCTGGTCTGCTTATCAAGAATATTCAATACAATAGCTATGAATGTAGTCAGTTGCACGAACAACAAATGGTCAAGTCACAATGGTTGAGCAAAGAATAAAACCTGTAAAACAAAAGCTCGTTATAGGTTGATTCATCGTGAGAAAGAGGCAGACAGACTTAGAACGTGCGAGGGGCCAGAAGACTCGTGCGGAGGACCAATCACACACACATGCCTTACCTCGCCAAGCCCGCTCGACCAGATGACAATGGTGCGCGTGTGAGACATCCACCGAACCCACATTAGTCAAGGGAGGCTTTTAAATCAAAATTTTCCAATGTGGGATTCTCCAACCAAAGGTTGGTTCTCTCTTTATTTTTAAAATTAAATTTTCACCCAACACAATTGTTTCTTTCAAAAGATGGATCGTGATGCAGCAGGGGCGTTTGGGCTGTCGAAATTTAGAGCCACCTCAGGATGGGTACTGGGATGTGTTGTTTGGCGGTTTATGGTTGTCAATATTTTATTCATGTGTCAGGGGCCATCGCTATTTCAAAAATGAGAGTACGAAGTACAACGTACCTCGATGAAGCAGACACTGGAAGCACCAAAACCTAAAAAGTTTTTACCAGAGCATCCATCTTCAAAGAAGAAAAATTCGAGTTATATAGAATTAGATATTTCGAAGAAATCAAGTTACTCACAATCCTCTGTTTCATACTCGATAAAATAGAACAAGGAAATTGCACCGAGCAACACGAAGTCAAAGAACTCTGTTTTAGCGCTGGAAAAATAAAGTATGACCTCTTATTGGATTCAAAAGAATCATGATGTTTCCAAAAAAGATTTTTAGTAATTTATGGATTGTCTCAAGACGGTTTGTATTTAATGAATGGAAGGAAATCGCTAAACCACTGGAAGTTTACTTCAATACTATAGTAATTATCGATCCCCAGTTCGCGGACAAGGCTTTGATTAAATTATTTGAAGGCAAGATGAGGAGTTGATCGAATCTTTGGGCAAATGGCAAGAATGTGGCCTTTTTCATTTGTTGTTCGCAAAGTGGAATTGGTCCATTCATAGTAGGCCCTTATTCATGAAAGGTTTTAGGGGGATGGTTATCAATAAAAAATCACCCTCTAAAACACGTTTGAAGCCAATAGAACTCATTTTGGCAGTCTCCAAAGTATTGCAGTCTCGGGAGTATTGCAATTGAAACGTTGAATCTTCTGAATTATTCTGAAGCAAAAATTCACGTTAAGGAAAATTTGTATGGATTCACTTCAACAACTATTGAACTTAAAGATGAACATAGAGGCAACAGATTTTTTAATTTTGGCGATATTGAGTTGATGGAGGCTCATTTATCAGTTTAGGGTGATCTTTTTGTTAAAATTTTAAGAATCCCATTGATTTAGTTCAACTGAATCGTGTCTTACAAGATGAAAATATTGACATAAATTTGTTAAATCCAGAATGGAAATTCCTCGATCTATCTCAAAACTTGCTGAATATTTCAAGGAATCCATTTGTGGTTTGAGCTAAGTATGATTCTCTAATGATGCATCAAGATCGAGACATGAAGCAAGCTTCGCCAGAAGTTAATAAGATCTCTTGTCCTACAACCGTTTTCTCGCCGGACCTGAAGAATTCGTTAAGGCAACCGATGTGATTGCAAATGAGACAATTGGAGAATCTAATTTATTGAGGATAGAGAACAAAGCCACTGAGGCCATTGACTTACTTAGTCAGAACGTATTAGCCACTGACAAAGCTGTTAATATTGTATCCCTTGACATTCCCATGAATATAAAGAAATTGTTTGGTGTGAACTTAATTCAAGAATCTAAAGAGACTCAATTAATACAGAGAAATGGAAATCGGCCAAGAGATCAACGAGGTCATTGAATCGTCTGATGATACGATTGAGATTGCTTTTCCAAAGGACAAACAATGGCCCACTGGCCCAACTCTTTTAACGTTTCAAATTACTTGAATTTTCCTTTTTCAAAGAATGTCTTGCCTCAGCAAACTTGTTCATTTGATGATGCTTTCCCTGCTAAAAGTCAAGCTCGTAGTAAAAGAATTTCTGACAAAAACAAGTCTTCAAGTCTTCTAAAGCCGTCTCCTAAATATCATAAGTTTTCGTGACTTCTTAAACCATATCTCAAGCATTACTCAAGAAAAAGGAGATCCAACCTTAAATCATCACTTCCAGAGACTAACCCGGACTATTTGGAAGCCTAGCATGCATGCTCAATAGGCAAAACCTGCCAAGAAGTCGGTTTCTATCTTAGCTTCAACCTAGAAATTTAATTACCATCCCAAATATCACAAGTTTTTGAGACTTAAACCATATCTCAAGTATTTCTCAAGAAAAAGGAGATCTAACCTTAAATCATCAGTTTCAGAGACTAACCTAGACTATTTGGAAGCCATTTGCATGCGTGCTCAATAGGCAAAACCCGCCAAGAAGTAGGTTTCTATCTTAGCTTCAACCCAGAAATTTAATTACTATGCTTTAAATCCTAATTTAGAGGTTCAATTTCTGAGAGATACCTCTTGCTCCTTTTTGACTTCGGGCCAGGAAAGGAGTTCTGATTATGCCAGTGATTCTCCATTTAGTATAAGCAGTAAGGATATAGTTTGCTTTGAGGATAAATTTAACCAAGAAACACCAGCACATTACGATAACTTGGGAGAAGAGTTGAATGCTCTACTTCACGATATAGAGAATTTGGATTTAAAAGTGGCGGGTATTTCATGTCTTTCTCCTTTGCATCTGTTAAAAGGAAAATTTTGGATCAATTACAAATTGTCACGTTATTTACCAAATTAATGACGAAGTTACAAATAACTGAATTTAAGACTAATTAGAGGTTTACATGTGTCCTAAATTGAAATTGAAGATATAAATTGGCAAAGCCCGACGATGCCACATGTTTTCATCATGATTGTTGGATTGAATAAAGTTAATTTGGTCCAATGTCCAAGCCTAAAAATAGCTTTAATTTGGCCCAAATATCAACTAAGACTCAAGCCCATTTAGTTGGACCCAAAGGCTAGGTCCATGGACCATCGAAGCCCAAGCCCATCAAGCCCACATGATAACTCTATAATAGAGGAGTTCTCTTCATTTGTGAGGGTTAGTAATTCTATACTCCAGAGAGCCTAGAGAGAATTCTTGACAACCATAAGACTCCTTGACTCCTGAAGCTGAACAACTCCTTGAAGCTTGAATTCTGAAGATCCGAAGACTCTTCCAAGACTTCAACTTCAAGAACATCACATGCTCTACTTCCCCAAATCAAGCGTACGCGTTCAACTGAGAGAGAATCAAAGTATCAAGTAGTGGATATAAAATCACATCGCATCAAATCTACATCAACACAAGTTCAAATCCAAAAAACAAGTTTCTCTGGAAACCTCATGCAAAAAAATTGGCACGCCCACTGACACCTCTCTACCTCTCATCCTCTCTCAATGTTCAAACAAATCAATGGCACCAAGAAAGTTGCATCCAAGGTACCTGTTGCAAGCGACTCCTACACGAGACCTATCACTTGCAGTCGTTCAAAGGAGGTTATGCAGGAGAAGGAGCAAGCATCTGTCATCACACATAACATCTTGAAACAAATGACAGAGTCTCCTAAAGGCAGGATAATCATCAAGGAAAATCCTTTGTTTGACAAATTTACGTCTACCTCCACCAAGTCAAAGAGGGAACCACACTCGGATGTAATGTCTGTCATGATGGCAGATGTAACAATTGAAACGACCATGGCAGAGATGGAAAGGAAGATAAATTTCTTGATGAAAGCTATAGAGGAGCGAGATCATGAAATCATTGCCTTAAGAGAACATATGCAAGCTTGTGAAACTGCTGAGTCGAGTCGAACTCCTGTTGTCAAAGCCAATAAAAAAGGAAAGACCGTGTGCCAAGAAAATATACTGCAACAATCAACTTTCGTTGCTTCATTATCGATCTAGCAACTGCAAGATATGATCACCAACTTTATCTAAGCTCAATATGGAGGCTTGTCTCAAACTTCTTTTATGTACTCCAAGCCGTACACTAAGAGAATTGATAACTTGAGGATACTTGTTGGGTACCAACCCCCGAAGTTCTAACAATACGATGGAAAAGGGAAACTCGAAGTAACACGTTGCCCACTTTGTTGAAACATATGAGAATGTGGGAACTATAGAAGATCTGATAATCAAACAATTTGTTCGAACTCTGAAGGGAAACCGTTTTGACTGGTACACTGATCTAGAGTCCGAGGTGATTAACAACTGGAAGCAACTTGAAAGAGAGTTCCTGAATCGCTTTTACAACATTAAGCATACTGTTAGCATGATGAAGCTAACGAAAGCAAAGCAGCAAAAGAAAGAGTCGGTCATCGACTATATCAACCGATGGAAAGCTTAAATCTTGATGGTAAAGACAAATTCACCAAATTGTTTGTTGCATAGATGTGCATCTAAGGCATGAACTGGGGACTCCTCTACATTCTACAAGGGATAAAACCCCAGGCATTTGAAGAGTTGGTGACTTGTGCTCACGATATAGAGTTGAGCATCTCCAATAGGAGAACTAAGGATTTTCTGGTCTCTGAAGTGAAGAAAGATAAGAATGAAGTAAAAGGCATTGAAGAGATTATGAAGAGTGCCACGAAATCAATGGTTGTTAATATGACCCCGCTAAAATTTTCTTCCAAAGGAATAGAGAAAAAATTGAGAAAAGGGACGATGGAAGCAAAGGCATCGCCTAACTCTAAAAGAAAGGTAGGAGAAGACTTTTCCGTTTCTTGATTCTAATGTTGTGGATGTGCTTGAGCAACTGTTGGAAAAACAACTTATTCAGTTGCCAAAATGCAAACGACTGGGAAAATTGGACGATTCTAACTACTGCAAGTATCACAGGGTCATCAGCCATCTAGTCAAAAAATGCTTTGTGTTGAAGGAGTTGATTCCAATGTTGGCTCGTTAGAAGAAGATTGAGCTGGATTTTGATGAAGTAGCTCAAGTAAATCACACTGCAGTTGTAGTAACTTCAAGTGTTCCAACATCAACTATGCTTCATGATGAAAGAGAAAGCTTGGTCTAGTTTGGGACCCTCGAACCTGTAGTTGTCCGGTTTCAACAAGCTATCCTAATAACAGATTCTATGAATAGAGAAAAGAGTGTTGATGATGATGATGACGAGAGATGGATCTTTGTGACTCGTCGAAAGAAAAGAAAGTCAAATTCTACCCAAAAGGAATTGCGCTCTTGTCGAAGGTATAGAAGAAGGGGCAAAACTTAGAAAAAAAAAAGGAAAAAGGAAGGCTTGGAAGCCTAAGCTTGTTGAGGAGGAAGATGGAGACTTTTCTCAACCTAGGTGATAGGTAACACTAGTTGATTTCCTACCAGAGAACTTCTACAACGACTGTTTGAAGAAACCACCAGAAGTCGTTGCGTGTCATGCTGTCAGCATGACAGAAAGCGAGGATACTCCCTTGAGTTCATTGGACATAGTGGAAGAATTAAAGGACTTACCATCGTTCAACATAAATGACTTGTGTCACTTCCTTCGACGACTAAGACATCCTCATCGAGGCGTTGTTAGACTCAAATGCATCTAGTCCTTCGATCTCTACGACGTGCACAAACGCCTCTTGCTATATGTCTATAGGTTTCATAAACAAAGATTTACTGTTGGGATCAAAACTTTGTAAAAGGCCTTTGTATGTCTTAGGATATATTCGTGAACAGAAGGTTGGTTTATTTCTCATTGATAATGGATCAACTGTCAATATAATGCTTAAGTTAACTACGAAATAGTTAGGCATCTCGATGGAAGAGTTTTTGAATAGTAAGTTAGTAATCCAGGGCTTCAACCAAGGCAGCCAAAGGGCAGAAGGCATGATATGCTTAGAACTTATCATCGGCGACCTGAAGGCCCATACATTGTTCCATGTCATAGATTCAAGCTGAGTCTCTCTATGCAGGTACAAAGTTTTACATAAAGAATGATGGCATCGGCAAAGCAATACCTATGAAGACCCCTTTAATAAAGAAGGGAGGTTAACCAAGTAAAAATCACAAGCAGATGTAAGGAAAGAGACAAGCGACAGGGCAACTAGCTCTAACTCTAAAGAGAGTGAGGCGTTCATCATCACTACAGAGATTACAATGTTAAAAGAAGAAAAAGCTTAGAGCCCTCCAATCTCGAATTATGTTCCTTTGTTGAGACGTGGGAAAAGCGAGTTGTCGTTTGTAGAATGCTCGAAGGGGTCGAGGCTTGGTGATATCAAAATCTTAAAAGAGAATTTTGCTACACTGCTCACAAAGATAACAAAACAGGAAATCCATAGACCAAAGGTAGACTTGGAAAAAGTAAATTTGCTTGAAAAATGGACGAAAGATAGGTTTGACCCTAAGGCTTACAAGCTGATGGCGAAAGCATATGATTTTTCAACCCATATTGGTTCAAGAGCTTAAAGATCTATGAACGACTTGAGCTTTCCCCAACCCAGAAGAAGCTTTTGCAAGAAGGACATGCTATACTGCATCGAGAAAAGGACTTAGATATAAGTCATCAAAGCCAGTTTGTATAACCAGAAGGTTTAAGAGAAAGGTGTTTGACAGAAACCATATAACTGCAGAAGAGGTCGATGATGCAAGAGAAAAGGAGAGCAATAATTGAAGAACCTCAGCCTTCGGCCACATTAGACCATCTGTTGCACATGCTTTAGTCTTTGAAATATTAAGAATGATGGTAGAGGAGAAAGAAAGTTAGTGGCCAACACCTAGCCTTAGCCAACGCTCGACCTTTCGAAGGTTGACCATGCCTTGAAAAGTAGAAGAGGTCGTTTGTCAAATGCCAGAGGGAACACGACCATCAGTTTTTGAAAGATTAAGCACGACTACAAAGAAAAATGGGAGAGCGCCCCATGTGTCAATTTTTGATAGTCTCAAACATGAAGGTTTTGAGAGTTGCTCCGACAAGAAATCGTCAAATGGGATAAAAAGTGAGGGAGAGATTTGCAACAATGTTCCTAATGTAACTATAACGAAGAAGGAACCAATATCTTATGTGTAAGTTTGACGTTGCCTTAAGTATAAGGATACTGAAAGTCAATCAGGTGAGAAGTCATCTTGTGAAACAAAGGGCGACTGAGAAATTCATAGTAGTATTCCTTCGCGAATGAAAAGAAAGTTCTTCATTTCACTCAACACAAGCGAAGGTTTGCTAAAGGTAAAAAGACGTGACATCATCTTTACTAATCTTGAAAATGAAAGCTTAGAACAAGAGAAAGGTGAAACTTCATGCCACCACAGTTCCATCATCGAAGAGTCAGGCAATAAAATGCCAGAAGAAGATGTGGAGGACGCCCCGCAGATACTTGAAGATGGTGGTCAATCCATTGTGGATGAACTTAAAGAAATGAACCTTAGTACGATAGAGGAACTGCGCCCAACTTTCATTAATGCATTCCTCTCAAGTGAGGATGAAGCAGGGCCATATTCGCTTGGTGATACAAAGAGATGGAGGGGCTTGATCTAAAAGTAACAGTCCATCATCTTCTGATCAAACAAGGGTATCGACCAGTTAAACAAACTCAATGAGGCTTTCGACTAGAGCTTATTCCCCAAATTGAAGTCGAAGTCAATAAGTTGATTGAAATGAGATTTATCTGTGAAGTCAAATACCTGATTGCTTATTTTTATGAAGTGTGAAATTATGGATGATATATGTTGATGGATAGCGTTGTGCACTCAAGTTTCCCCAGTGGAATCCAAGTGTAAATTCCTTTGAGTTTCCTGGTAAGTCCAGGGTTGAACATAGAGACTTGTGAAAATAGTTGCGTTGGAGAATTTTTTTTATGAAAACTTGCAGTAACCAATCAAGTAACAAGGGTTGGGTTGTTGTTGCATTAATAAAAATAATAACAAACGCGACAGAGTTCGAAAAGAGTTGGCAAACGGGAAATACGATGAGTATGCGGTGAACAGGTTGAGAAAGGGTTCGACTAACACTCCCTAGGATGCGTTCATGCTTTGTGATCATGCAACATGTATACAATAGTAAACTACCTCTCATCGTGAATACTACGGCTTCTAGAGCTAGAACGCATGCAATAAATATGCGATAAGTCTACAGGGTTTACACATAAATCTCTATCTCTATTTATGCGATGACATTCACACAAATATGCGACCACATAATATCACTCCTATTCCTAGGATGTATGCGATGCAAGTAACAAACAGAGCTTATCTCTAAGTCCCTATCTCTTGTTTATGCGAGCCTAATCTTGCTCTTTCGAGTCCAGATTCTAACCTAGCTTTCTCAAGACATTAGGTTCTTTCTTTAGATTCTCTCTCGAGTAACTCTAAAGGGGTATTTTGCACAACATTAAACAAGACATTGCAAGCAATGAACTTCCTAGATCATGTTAGCGTAGTTCCTCTCAACTCATTCAACTAGTTTAGCTACTCATGCGTATTAAGAGAGTGAACAGATGTAGAAATAGAAATTCCATTGAATAGATATAAAATGAAGTACAAAAATACAATGCAAGTAAGTAAAGAGCCTGAAGCAGTTTCTTGCCACCAGGCGTTACACTCTTTCTACTCGTGCTCTAAAGATATTCTCGCTTTCGCGAGAGTCAACCCGCTCTTTGCTCTTACACCCCAAGGTTCTCTCTCGAGCTGCCTTGGACGATCTCCGACGTCACCACTCTTCTCTAGCTCCGCCGTAAAAATGGTAAAGAAAACTATGCACAGAGGTGGGAACTTGTAAGAGTTGAAGTAGTTGGCTGCTTAACCCCTTAACTGAAGAATGCGCTTGCTATTTATAGGGCATTAAAAATGAAAGGCGGCTTCTCTTTCCTGGTTGTATAGATGGGGCAGCTTTAATTCCTGACTGACGCGCCGGATATTTCTCACCGATAAAGCTAGATGTACTTGTGACCGTTATCGGCTGTCAACTTAATTTAGATCTGACTGCTGTCAGCTTTTTGTCTTATCGATCTTAGTTGTCCTTTCGTCTGGATGCGCCCACCATGTTGCGGTGATTCTTCTTGGGTGAATGTTTGCGAGCACGATCAATTCAAAGTCTTGTAGTGAAGTTGCGCTCGACCGATGTATTCCCATGATCACATTCTTTGCATTGTGTTACGCATTATTCTGCACAAAAAAATATAAAGATCAACTGTTCTAATGCGTTGGATGCATGCGACCGTAATATTATAGATTTTATGCTTAATGGATGCAATTTAACATATTCTATTAATGCAGTCCAACATTGTTTAAGAACTTAGCCCTATGATAACGTGCATTTCTGCCCATTATCAATACCCTATGTGGATAGCTAACATTGTTCCTGTTAGAAAGAAGAATGGACAGCTTGTCATCTGCATAGACTTTCATGATCTAATTAACTCGTGCCCAAAAGATGATTCCCATTAATCATCACATAAATCATGGTTGATGTGACTAGGGGACATGAGATCTTATCCTTTATGGATGGATTGTCTGGATATAATAAAATACAAATGGCTATGAGAGATGAGGAAATGACGGCTTTTCGGACTCCCAAGGGAATATACTCTTATAAAGTGATGCCCATTGGGTTAAAGACTTATGGTACTACATACCAACGTGCCATGTAAAAAATGTTTGATGATATGCTGCAATAAAATGTCGAGTGCTATGTGTTGGGTTGTATGTCCTAAAACTCGCAGCTTGTAATATTAAACATATTCTATTTACAATAAAGATATTATTGAGGTTTATTCAATAATACTGTTATTGAATATGTAAATTGTACTTATAAAGACTAAATCCAATAAACTAAGATCCATAGTTATTAGATGAATACTTGAGCTTTATGTAGAGACATAAGAATGGATCAAGTTCTAGTAAATAGCTAAAATGGTCTATAGTATACGAATAAGGTTGAGTACCTTATTCTAGTAACACTATTTAATGCGATCCACTTTGTATTTAGTATAAACAATGTGATCGTGAATCATTCATATGGAGAAATGTGAGTGGGAGCCTTCTATGCAATGAGTTTATGTGAGATCGGACCAAGAAACAAGTCATTGTTACTTTATAATGTTGTTTACTATAAGACTGACTATTAAGTGATGACCTAGGTAACTGGACCTTAATCCTGACCTAACTATGAACTCTTGTTTATTTAGGATTATCCTTAGTTTTGCATAGGTGAGGGTTGGCTCAACAGTGACGACTCAATAAGCTTCCCATTTCAGGGGTAAGACCCAATAGATAGCTGGGGACATAGAGTGCGAGACAGAATTCACTCTTGCCTGCTTTTAAGGTTAGTAATAAGGTTGTTCTTGTTGGGTTTTATGATCTAAAATTCATGTTTGTAAACAATAAACTCATTCTGTAAATTGATAAAGTTGTTATTGAATATATCAATTGCTTATTTCATTTTAGAAATAAATCCAATAAACTAAAAAGATTCATGACTATTATATGAGTACTTGAACTTTGGATCAGGTTCGAGTAAATAGTCAAAATGATCTATAGTATACGAATAAGATTAGGTGTCCTATTCTGGTAACACTATCGGATGTGGCCCACTCTGTAGTTGTTATAAGGAGTTGTAAAGTGCTACAAACAAAGTGATCCTGATTCATTCATGTGGTGATATGAGGAGTGGGGGCATCATGTGCAATGAGTTTACATAAAATTAGACCAAGAAATAAGTCACTCTTACTTTATAATACTGTTTACTGTTTAGGATTGACTATTTCATAACGATTAATCCTGAGCTAAGTATGAAATCCTATTTATTCGGGATTATCTTTAAATTTGTGTAGGTGAAGGTTGGCTCAACAGCACCAGCTCAATAAGCCTCCCATTTCAAGGGTAAGACTAGGTAGATAGTTGGGGACATAGGGTACAAGACAGAATTCACTCCTACTCGCTTTTAGGGATAGTAGAGATATTGTTTCCTTAAGTGCTGATTCTGGATCTTGAACAAGGGGCCCCACCCTCTCATTGGCCTGAGAGGGACTAGGTTTCATGATCGGATCATAAACCAATTTTTCATTAGAAAATCAGTGGGACTTAAGGAACAAGAGGTAATCTCGGTGGTAAAACAGTCATTTGACCCAACCATTATTACGAACAACCTGTGAAGGGTTAACTTACTCATTACGGTTATATCGAGTGAGCACAATATATCTTTAGTGAGAGGAGTGCAACTACTGGGCTTTAGTGTACTAACCCGGTAGTTAACGAATGAGGATTAAGTCGGCGTAAAGAGTATAGCCAATTAATCTCAGATCGTTGGAGTCCATGATCTGTAGGTTCATTAGGTTCCCCCTACTAGTTCACAAATGGATTAGCCTTAGAATAGGGTGATAAGTTGATTTGAAATGTTCAAATTCGAATTAAGGGAATTAGTAATTATATTTGATATAATTGCACAATTAAATGTGATTGGAGAATCGATTAATATATAAATAAGATTTAAATATTAATTTCATGAATAGGGATTCATGGTAATGGAATTTGTGACAAATTAATTTAATATTTGATATTAAATTAATAGAATTAATTAAAATTTTTAATTAACTATTAATTATTATTTTTATTAGAAAATTGATTGTTGAATTAATTTTTGTAAAATTAATAAAATTTCAATTTTAATTAAAGAATTAAAATTGGAAAAAGTTTTGATTTTGAAAATCAATTTTCAATATCAAAAGGGAAATTGAAAATTGAGAAAAATCCCAATGTGGGATTTTCCCACTTTCAAGCAAGAAGGTTAATCACCTTCTTGCACATAATTCCACCACCAAATTCAAGGAGTAGCTGGAATCACTTCGAATGATCTGTTTGCATGAGAGTCATGTTATAAAATCACTCTTGATTGAGTAGAAAAGGACATGCAATTGCTAAATTGACAAATTTTTGAAAGTTGAAGAAGTTGTTCTTCAACAAGCTGAAAAACCAGAAAACTTCTACTCTAATTTCCATAAGTTCAAGCTTGTTTTGAGTCTTACAACTCAATCTAAGACTCCTAGAGAATAGTAGGAAAGCTCTAGTGGTTGTCCATGGCCTAAATTGGAGAAGATTGCAGTTGTATTTCGTTGAAGAAGAGGATCTTCAAAGGTATGTAATGAAACCCTCATGATACCCCATTAACATGCTTAATTTGATGTTACAATTGAGGAATTAGAATGCTTAATGATCCTGTTTTCTTTTGTTATATGTTTCTGTAAACCAATAGTTCTCTTAAGAACTGATTCAAGGTCTTGAACAAGAGGCCTACTCTCTCATTGGTCCGAGAAGGATTTGGTTTAGTGATTGGATCACAAACCAATTCTTCATTAGAGGATCAGTGGGACTTAAGGAGTAAGATGTAATTTCGGGAGTAAAACAACATCTGACCCAACCATTATTACAAACAACTTGTGATGGGTCCACTTAATGATTATGGTTAAATAAAGTGAACAAAAATATATCTACAGTGAGGGAAGTGCAATAACTGGCTTTAGTGGAGTGACCCAGTAGTTATCGAATGTTGATTAATTTGGTTTAATCAATTTAGTCGATTAATCTCAGATCATTGGATCCCATGATCTGTAGGTCCATTAGGTCCCCTTACTAGCTCACAAACGGATTATATCTTAGAATAGCATGATGAGAGAATTTGAAACGTTCAAATTCGAATTAAGAAAATTAGTAATTATATACGATATAATTACACTTTTAATTTTTGTATTAAATGAAATTGGAGAATTGGATATTATTGAAATTTTATTTAAATATTAGTTACATGAATAGAGATTCATGATTAAAGAATTTAATATTTGATATTAAATTAATATAATTATTTAAATTATTTAATTAATTATTAAAGATTAATTCTATGTGAAATTAATTGATGATTTAATTTTGTATAAATTAATATTTTTTTTTATTTTTTTGATATTTCATAAACAAAATTTTCTAATTAATTTTGAAAACCAACTTCAAAATTAAAAAAGAAAAGAAAAAGGAAAAATTGAATTTAATTAGAAATTCAAATGGAAAAACCCATTAGTGAGTTTATCCAACTTATAAAACCAAGGAATTCCACTTATTTAGTTAAGTAGGTGGTGTCAAATGGGGATAATGTGACCGCATGTTTGGGCTGAACAAAAACCAACTTCATTTAGCTGAGAAGAGGGATTTTGCATGAAAAATTCTGGCTGGAAATTGTATTGAAGTAGTGTTCTTTATTATTCTGCAAAAGCTATCTTTTTTCATAAAATTTCCTTAAATTCCTATTCATTTTGAATCCCACAATCGAATCGAAGGTCCAAAGAGAATAGTAGGGAAGATCTTTTGGTGGTCTACACCTTGTAGCTGAGGAGATTGAAGTTGATTTTGAAGATTGAAGTCTTCAAAGGTGAGTTATACTGAAACTTTCTTTTTTGTTATGAACATGCTTACTAAAATGCTAAAATTGATGAATTAGAATGCTTAATAATCCTGATTTCTTCCGTTAATTATATGTTAACACCATCAACTGGTATCAGAGTATGACTTAAGCACTTAATTCGTGTTAATTTAGCTTGGTGGGTGTTTTTGATATGTTATATGAAAATGGTGATTGATATGAATTTTTTTAGCTTTGGCATTAAAGTTCTCTTCAATTAAGTGTTAATTGTTGTAATTGACTCTTTGTTTATGGGCTTTAATGTGTGATTAAGAGTCTATAAATTTTTTAGAGTCAGTAGATTTGTAATTAGGTTGTAATTGAAGAAAGAAGCAAAGAAGGTCAGCAACGGAAAACTGGAGATGAAGCTTCTATCAGGTAGCGTTTCAATGCTGCCCATAAAGCGTTGCAACGTTGCTCATCTTTCAGCCCAGAATAATGAAGAACAGCCTGTAGCGTTGCAAAGCTATCTTGAAACATTGCAACGCTATACTCGGTCCTCTCCACAATCACACACGTGCAACTCAGCCGGTTCGAGGTCAAATCGATTTAGTCGCTTTAGTTTTAAGGAGGTACGATTCAGACATATTTTGGCCGATTCAACCTATTTTGAAGATTGGAGGTCTGGTTCGGGTCGGTTCATGCGATTCAGAAGCTTTTTGGAGCTATTTTAATTATTATTGTAATAATTTAGGCTAATTGTTTGCTTGAAATGAAAAAACTGATCCATATCAGTATGAGTTTAATTATTTATGCATTCTGAATGTATGTTATACTTAAATAAATATTGTATGTGCTTATAGGGTGCCATATAGATTTAAAATCCCTCCACAGGAAGCATGTTGCATGCATGAAAAATATGTTATAAATTGTTATAATATATAGTATGCATGTTTAGAGTTTCAAGTATTTAATATAAAGTGTTATATTAAATCCTGAAATGCTTGATGTATGTTATGGATGATCAATATGTCTATTGTTTTATAATTATTATAAAAAACAGACTAGACTTTTAAAATCCATAACATAGATAAGATGCATGCTCACCTAGGTCAAGAAATAACAACTTGTTTTAATAGTTAAAATAGGTCGTTATCTTGTACAATTTTAGTAACAAATTCAACTGGTCTATAATCCTGTCTAAGGCTAAAGGTATTTAAGTTGAGAGTCTATAGAACACCTCCTACCTGGGGATTATAACCGAATAATTGAGCGTTGTTAAGCCGATTTTATAAGCATGCGGAGCGGTGTGAGGTTTTAAAATCTAGTTTATCGCCTAGAAATCGTATGTTAAATCGAAATATAAACGTTATACTTGGATGATCACCTAGACTTATATTGTTTTAATTAGCAAGAACATACCTAAGAAAAAATTTACCCTAAACAAATAGAACACTTCAATGGGAGATTAATAACATATACCATCTATTGTTCTTATCTCTCACGTCTCTAAGAGTTCATATTGTGAGATCCATGCTCGGCTTTGTGTCATTTATACCTCGACTACTCCATTTGAAAAGTGTTTGCATGGATCAATAGCAAGGTGAATAGAGAAAGTAGTTCATAGTAAGTGGCTAAAGGATATGTGTCAACATGTCCTACGATCTCTTCCATTAGTTTGGACTGTGAGATTCCTATGTTGCGTCTACTTGTCGACTTTATGCGACATACGCTAGTCGTTTTCCAGCGGCTATCCCTTTGGAGGGTTGTAACATGAGATTCGGAACAACTCGAACTCCAGAAATGGAAAGGATTTCTTAGATTGATTCCCAACCTTGATTCTCCAATTCGGTAGCATCGTTGAGGCCAACCTCTGAAATCTGAAAATAGAGTGATACACTAATGAGAATTACCAAGTGTTAATAAGTTCTTAACCGAAAACGGTAACTAAATGACTAGGAATAAAAGTTATTTTGGAGATAGTATAAAAATCAAGATTTTCTTGCTTCAGTGAAGGAGTATTTGACTGCCACTCGGTAGCATCTATTCCGATCACTAAAGTATCGTTGCAAATTAATAATGAAATTGGGTACATTATTAATTTTGCTAAAATTTAATTGGATTTAAAAGCAATTTACTAATAGAATTTATTTAAATTTCAGCATATGGAATTCTTCAAATTTACATGCTTCCAGTAGTTTAAGGTCTTAATTATTCAACATGGAAATCAAATATATTAGTAGATGATGATTTAAAATTTGTTTTGACAGAGGAATGTTCTCTATCTCCCAACTCATCTACAAATCAAAAGGTTTTGAATATCATAGATGAGGAAATAAAAGAAGCATAACAAAGTAAATATGATTTGCTTGTCACTGAGACATGTTTAGTGCAAAATGATAAATTAACCTGGATAATAGATTCAGGTGCTACTAATCATATCTATACTTTCGCTTAGGAAACTAGTTCCTGGAGATAGCTTACAGAAGGTGAGACAACCTTTGAAGTAGGGATTTGGGAGGTTGTTTCAGCTAAAGCAGTGGGAGATATAAAGTTATTTATTGAAGATAGATACATTTTACTAGAAAATGTTTATCAGATTTCTTTTATGAAAAGGAATTTAATATGTATCTCATATTTACTAGAACAAAATTATAATGTGTCTTTTGAAAATAATGAATTATTCATTCTTTCAAAAGGTATTAAGATATGTTATACAAATATGAAAAATAATTTATATGTGTTAAAACCGATTGTGGTAAAAGCTGCTTTGAACATAGAGATGTTTAAAACAGCTAAAACTCAAAACAAGAAACAAAAAATTTCTCATAATGCCTATCTTTGACACTTAAGACTGAATCACATTAATCTCAATGGATTGAGAGGTTGGTTAAGAGTGGACTCCTAAATCAGTTAGAAGACAACTCTTTACCACCAGGTATTAAGATATGTTATGCAAATGTGAGAAATAACTTATATGTGTTAAAACCGATTGAGGTAAAAGCTACTTTGAACATAGAGATGTTTAAAATAGCTAAAACTCAAAAGAGGAAACAAAAAATTTCTCATAATGCCTATCTTTGATACTTAAGATTTAGTCACATTGATCTCAATAGGACTGAGAGGTTGGTTAAGAGTGGACTCCTAAATCAGTTAGAAGACAACTCTTTACCACCACGTGAATCATATCTTATGGCTAAAATGGATAAAATATCTTTTACGGGAAAATGTATTAGAGCCAAGGAACCCTTGAACTGGTACATTTAAACCTTTGCGATCCAATGAATGTTAAAGTGAGAGGAGGGTATGAATACTTCATCAGTTTTGTGGATGATTATTCAAGTTATGACTATATTTACCTAATGCATCATAATTCTAAAATACTTGAAAAGTTCAAGGAATGTAAGTCAGAGGTTGAGAATCAATTAGGTAAAAAGATTAAAAAAATTCGATCAGATCGAGGTGGTGAGTATATGGACTTAAAATTCCAGGACTATTTGATAGAACACGAAATTCAGTCTCAACTCACAGCACTAGGTACACCTCAACAGAATGGTGTAGTGGAAATGAGAAATAAAACCTTGTTAGACATGGTTCGTTCTATAGATGAGTTATGCTCAGTTGGTTAGTTCTTTTTGGGGGTATGTAATTGTTGGAACATAAAGAACGCATGCATAACGAAAGTGATGATTAATCTTGATATTTAAATCTTATTTAAATATCTCTTATTTTCTCTCTTTTTATGTTCAATTCACAATTAAACATTAGGTTAAATATATCGCATATATTCAACGCTTTGCTCCAAAAACTGAATTTGAACACTTCAAATTCGTTCGTCATGCTATTCTAAGGTTTAATCTGATATGAGCTAGTAGGGGGACCTCATGGACCTACAGATCATGGGCTCCAACCAGCTAAAATCTTTAACCTAATTAACCACCATTCGTTAACTATCGGGTCACTCCATTAAAGCCCAGTAGTTGCACTCCCTTCACTGTAGATATATTATGTCCACTCGATATAACCATGATTAGTAAGTTAATCGTTCATAGATTGTTCGTAAAAACGGCCGGGTCAAAAGTTGTTTTACTCCCAAGATTACATCTTGCTTCTTAAGTCTCACTGATCCTCTAATGAACAATTGGTTTGTGATTCAATCACTAAACCAAGTCCCTCTCGAGCCAACGAGAGGGTCGGGCCCCTTGTTCAAGACCCGAAGTCAACACTTAAAGGAACAACCTTTCTACTATCCCTAAAAGCGNCCAGTCTTACCCCTGAAATAGGAGGCTTATTGAGCTGGCACTGTAGAGCCAACCCTCAACCATGAAAATCAAAGGATAACCCTGAATAAACAAGAGTTCATAGTTATCTTAGGATTAAGGTCAAGTTACCCAGGTCATCGTTTTGAAATAGTCAGTCTTAAACAGTAAAACAATGTTATAAAGTAAGAGTGACTTAATTCTTGGTACAATCTTATGCAAACTTATTGCATAGGACCCCACTCATGTCAATACATGAACGAATTAGGATCACTTTGTTTGTAGCACTTTACAACAAATTGTAACAATTACATAGTGGGCCGTATCCGATAGTGTTACCAGAATAAAGTACCTGACCTTATTCTTATACTATAGATCATTTTGGCTATTTACTGAACTTGATCAATTTTTATGTCTCCACATAAAGTTCATATATTCATATAAAAGCCATAGATCTTTGGTTTATTGGATTTAGACTTTATAAGTGCAATTCATATATTCAGTAACAGTTTTATTGAATAAATGTTAGTAACGTCTTTATTGATAATAGAATATGTTTAACATTATAAACAACGAGTTTCAGGACATACAAAACAATAAAATGGGGATGCAATGTAACTGCATGTCCGGACTGAAAAAAAACCAACTTCATTCAACTGAGAGGAGGGATTTTTCATGAAAAATTCTTGTTGGAAATTGTATGGAAAAAGTGTTCCTCATTGTTATGTAAAATCTATCTTTTTCCATAAAATTTCCTTCAATCCTATTCATTTTGGATCCCACAATCCAATCTAAGATCTAAAGAGAATAGTAAGGAAGATCTTTTGGTGGTCTACACCTTGTAGTTGTGGAGATTGAAGTCTTTACTGAAACTCTATTTTTTTGTTATGAACATGCTTACTAAAATGCTAAAATTGATGAATTAGAAAGCTTAATGATCCTGATTTCTTCTGCTAATTGCATGTTAATTCCATCATTATGTTGACAATCTCATGGTCAAATCCAAGAAAGGACAAGCACATCTGAGGGATTTAAGAGTTGTGTTTTATCGTCTGTTGATAGATCTAAAAAAGAGCTAGTTTTATGTATTTAACTCTACCATATTTGTATAATACTTATGCATAAAATGTCCGTTTTATAGATAAATTCATTTCTAGGACCAAAGGAGTCACTTAGAAGAAAAATGAGCCAAATTGGTGTCAAAATGGAATTTAGAATCAACAAAAGTGGAAAAGTCGCAAAAATTACTAAAATGCCACTCAATAGAGCACATCTAGCGACACATTTGCGTCACAACCCTAGTTCAATGCTACATTGCAATGCTTGAAAGAAGTAGTATTAGATACAAGGTAGCATCCCAACGCTACACTCGGCGTCACAACACTACATATTTTGACGAGAATCCAAGCTTCCACACATGTGTGCCTCATCACAAGCTAGCATCACAGCACAGTCGCTCCCCTGCCCCAACGATCGAGGTCGGAAATCGATAAGAGCGTTGCAATGCTCATTGGAGAGTCGTGATGTTGCGACCTAGATATAAAAAGAAAAACTCAGCCAAAATCACCATTCTTGCAGCTATTTTTATATTCTTTCATTCAATTCTTGTAATTCTCTTTAATTGATTGAAGAAATCTACAAAGTGGAAGGCTAGGTAAGACTAAGTCTTGGAAAATAGCCAATTAGATTTAGTTCTTGAGAATTTTGTAATCTCTCTTATAATTTCATAATTCTTGGTTGATTCTTGTATGATTTTTAATAGAAATTGATTGTGATGAATTGACGACTCGAATCTTTTAATTTCTTGCTTGTAAATTCTACTTGGCTACTTTGCATAATAGTATATTAAGTTGAAAAATTAGGTTTCCTTGTGATGAATAAAAGCTTTTTCTGAATTCTTGCATGAATAATCTAATTTAGAATCTTCCAATAAATTGATATTTAAGTCTAGGGTTTCCAACTTCAAGAACGTCACAACAAAGAAACCCTCGATTTTATTGTAAATAAGGATTAAACATGATAATTGATGTCAAGGAAGTGTTTTAAACTAATTTAGGGTTAATTGAAATGTAATCCTTGATTGACTAATTGGGTTATTAGGCATTGCTTAATAGGTTGTGGAATTGTGTAAATTTCATATAATTTTTGAATTCGATGATAAAACTGCACCTAATGATTATATTTCCCAAAAATCTTTTCATAGAGAATTTATAAGTTTATTTCGTGCTCTTATTTTGTGTCTCAAAATAATGAAAATCTACATTTTTCTTTCTTTTAGTTTCTTTTTACAAACCAAAACCCCCATTTTTCCAAGGACATCGTTATTTGATTTAATTGGTTAATAGGTTTCCCGAGGTTTGACCTTAGACTTGCCGCTTATACTACTAATTAGTATAAGAAGTAGGTTTGGTGAATTACACATTTTATTTTTTTTAGGTTAAGGGTGTCATACCCCGCCTCAGGTTACCTTCTTAACATGAAAGGAGATGTGATGGTAGCAGTTACCAACCCTTTTGTTGACACTTACTGCCTAATTGACCTATTTAACTCTTTTCGAACCCTGAATACATACATTTTCACATATATACTGAACAAATTAACTCAAAACGTAACACCTTTACATTACAGGGTTTCATAACATGGTTCATATATACACTTATGTACATTACAACTTAGTGAACCCAACATACAATACTAGTCCCTATATGACAGACACATTTGTACTAACATTTATAGAGTCATCATGTAAAACCCGAACCCTAATTACGTTAAGGAAGAGTAAGTAATGCGATGTCTTCTAATGGATTAAATGAAGCCATGTTTTAGGAGGGATAGATAATGGAAGCAAGAAGAAATAAGCTCTTGTGTAGCTAAGTGTAAACCCCGAATTCTAAGTTTCCTAAACAAGCATGTTTAGCCATAGGAATGATATATTAAATATCTAATAAGTGAAAATCCATATTATTTATAAGAGTTATTGAGAAAGGAAAGGAAAAACATGTTAAATAAGGAAACTCACTTATTGGTTTGGCACGTGGTGGTTAATCCTTGAATTCGGGAGGCGGAAGGAAGATTAAAAGGGAAAAGGAACTTTAAAAGCTTGGTTTTGACAATCTACATGAGAAAATTTAGTGAAATCAGTACTATTTGAAAGTTGGGAGAATCTAGTTTCCGAGGTTGTCTTGCTGGAGAAAGATTGTAGAAGAAGAAGAACAAAAAGTGAGGAATTTGTAGAAGAGGTAGAATCACAGATTAATCAGGGCTCGAGGTGAAGATTGGAAGCTCTAGGCCAAACTATAAAGAAATTTTGGCTGAAATTTTAAGGTAAAACTCAATTATAAACATGTTTATAGAAGGAAGTTTCTTCAAAAGAGGGATGGATTTTGAGTTATGAATTTTTGAAGTTGTAACAGAGAAGCTTTGCATAAGCAGACAGCTGCTTGGGAAGAACAAGCAAACAACTCATATGGAGAATGTAGATCTCGCTTATGAAGGAAATTTCGCTAATTTTATGCTGAGAATCTCGCTAATTTTTTGATGAGGATCTCGTTCTAGAAGGAAATCTCGCTAAAAATTAGGCTGGATTTCGCTGGAATGGTGAGTATCGCTAGGATGAAGGATCTCACTCATGAGGATCTCGCTCATGAGAAGAATGCACTCATGATGAGTATCTTGCTAGTAAAACTGTCTTTGATGATGGAAGTTCCATTAGTAAATGAACTATTTGAGGTATTTTGCTAAGAATTCTGAGTAGTTTAACTGGGAATTATGTCCTTTCTCACCAAGAGAAGCTAGGAGAGGCGTCTAACCTGTTAAGAGGCCAACGAGCTGTGAGTGATTATGTGATGCTTTAATGTTTTAATGATTTTGAAACTATGATTTCTTAGAAGATATTTCTCATGCTAAGTGTTCAAATGAAGTGCCAAGCAACATATGTTTGAAGCTATTTCTCATGGTAAGTAAAGCATGTTTTCCACGAAAATTGACACGATTTAAATATGTTATCTTGTCCAAATACTTTCAGCATGTTTTAGTAACTCCATTTTCACGATGTTTACTAAGGTATGGGTTTTCCAAGTACGTTTTCCAAGCCTAACGCATGCTAGTGGTTTTTACAAGCTAGTTCAATATGTTTTAAGCCAACTTATTTCACAAAGTATGAAGCATGCTTAGGGTTAAAGCTAAGGTTGAATGAAGTTTGATGTACTATGTTTTAAATACATAAGGTTGTCAAAGTACATGCGTTGATATTTCAAAACATAATGAAAAGGGATACTGAAGGTAGCGAAGGTATCCTAAATATTTTTCTATGCTATATTTGAAAACTATTCTTTTAATGCTCTTCGAGAACTTGATAAGATAGCTTAAGTGAGCTGAATACTGAAGATAAGGAAGGTATCTGAATAAATGTACCTGAGGTGTTGATGATAAATAGACAAATCCACGTGCACGTAGGTAGTTTTGACTGAGAGGCCGAAGTATGAGTCTCCTAGATCATAAACTAGTAAAGGAAGGCTGAAGTATGGGTCTCCTAGGCTATATACTAGCAAAGGGAGGCCGAAGTATGGGTCTCTTGGCCGGTAACAGACGTTGGGAGCTAGAGCGATGTATGCTCGTTCTCAACTAAGGAATAATGATGCTTAATAGTGGTTTTAAAGGTTTTATGTACAAGTTTGCTTGGTATATTTTAGTTTCAGTATTATGTTTTCAAGCTTTCAGTTTAAAGCATGAGATTTATGTTTTTATTAAGTCACTCACTAGGCTTCTAGCTCACGTTTTCAAATGTTTTCCTTTTCAGGTAGCGGTCAGTTCCCAAAAGACTATTCTGCTGCTGCTCTGCCACTCAAAGAAACAAGTTGAAGGAAGTATATTTGAAAACCTGTATTAGTTAGTACACATGTATCTGTCTAGTGACTAGTATTCTAGATGGGGCTCACTAAGTTGTAATATTCATGTATGAACAATGCTAGGAATGTAATGTAAATGTGTTAAGTTTCGAGTTAATATGTTGGTATATTGATGATATGTATGTATTCAGGGTTTGAGTAAAAGTTAACAGGTTAGTTAGGCAGTAAGTGCCAGCAAAAGGGTTGGTAACTGCTGCAGTCACCATTCCATCCAGGTTAAGAGGGTAATCTGGAGTGGGGTGTGACACATCAAATCCTTCAACCTGTGTCTTTGAGTGGTAGAGCAGCAGCAGAGATGTCTTTAGGGGGTGACCGCTACCTGGGGTGGGGTGGGGGAACATTTTTTAAAACATGATCTAAAAGCCCAGTGAGTGACTGACATTTAAAACATAAGCATCATTCATAAAGCTTTTACTAAAAACATAAACTTAGGCAACCACCATTCACGTAATCATTAACATAAAAAATCACATTTTATGCTTTGCTGAACTATGCCTTAGTTGAGAGTGGCCCTCTTGCTCACTCTTTACCATACTTAGCCCCTTCCCTGAGAGTGAACCCTCTTATCCATCTCTCCACTATACTTAACTGCATTACTACTTAACTGAGAGAAGGAACCCTTTTGTCCAACTCTCTATACTACTCTAGGTCAAGGTGTGTTGCCTTTGTCCATCACCTTTCTCCTAGTTTTAGCTATCCTACATGCACGTAGATTGGATCATATCCTCAGAACTCATATCTAGGACATAGCTCTAGTACCTTCACATCTAGTCCTTCAGTACTGTACTATTCATATCTAAGACTGAGCTTCAGTACCTTCTCATTTAGTCCTTTAGTACTTAGCTATTCATACTAAAATCGTATCTAGGACTGAACTCCAATACCTTCAGTATTGAGCTATTCATACTTATCTCATATCTAAGACTAAGCTCTAGTACCTTCTCATGTTGTCCTTCAGTATTGAGCTATTCGTATATTCTAAGGCACATTCTTATCTCTTTATACTTAGTTGCCCTAAAGCATTTAGTACTAACTCATGATCATTGAACTGCATAACATAAACGTAACATTAAAGAGAGATTTGTTACTTAGAAATTATTTGAGAATAGTTGTCATAAATAGATTTCAGTAAACATGAATTGCTAAAACATTCAGTCTTTGGCAATCCTCTTAATGTACTCTTCCTTTTGATGTCAAACCTTCTAATGCAAAGCTCACTGTGCATTGAACATTTAAAATTCTCTTCTCGGTGTTGAGCATGCTATGTGGCAGTTACACACACCGTCAATGCATATCATGCGTCCATCACATGGCTTAAGCATTCCCTTCTACCACTCACCAACATATGGCTTGCCTCTTATGCATCCAAGCTTCAAGATCACGCCTACACTCATCATTGCATGGCCCATCGTCTAGCTAGCCTTTATGCCAATCGTTCAGCTTTTGCGCCCAACTTATGGCACATCAACGCATGCCCCATGTTTTCACCTAGTTGGGCACCACTTGCTCAGTGCCCCTTGTGCCTAACACCTCACACGCTTTCCTACACAGCCCGCTCACTCTACCGCACAGACAACCACCCACATAACATTCACTTGCGCTTACGGCCTCAACATGTGTTGCATGGTCCAACGCATCTTAGCACATCCTTGAGCCAACTCATCCCTTACATGCAACTCTACTCTCAGCGCGTGCGTTCAACATCACCGTTTGGCTCTTTAAGCTACTTGCTTGTTCAACCCAAGCAACTGCTTGCTTGTTCAAAAGTTCCAAATTCAATTTACAATTTGAATAATTAATTTTCCAGGCCTTTTCTCACGAAATTTCCTTCTACAAGCTTGCTCTAAAATGTCTTAGCAAGATTACCTTAAAATATCAGCTCAGAACTCCACGTGGTTAGGTCGGAATCCTCAAATTATCAAGACTGGCCCAAGGTTATCCGAGAGCTCGACCTTCAGTCGGATTCTTCAATCTCTAGCTCGATTCCTCTAGAATTTCCTTCTGGCAATCCAGCCCTAGCAACTAAACACACTTAGGGTTTGAATGGCTCTAGAATCACTCCATTTGCACGAGTAAATTGCTCAAACCCTCTCTTCAAAGCCAAGCTTCCCTTTTGTACTAGCAGTTGCATGCTAATCCTTCATTGATAAGCTGCCACCTCATCCTTAAAGAGATAACAACAAACCTAAGCACGATAGTTGGCTTAGCTAGTCAGTCACTATGCTGATCTTTTCCTCTGGATCATCAATGCAAGGTTCAACTCACAAGCCAATGCTTGCAATTACTTGGCCACATGCCTCCTTCAGACAATGCATCGCCCAACCTTTGCCAATGCATAGCTCACCTTTAGGCTATCGTGTCACTCCTATGGTCGCATACTTTAGACCCACGCATGTCCTAGCCCATGCATAGCTTAGTCTTAATATATCACCAACCAAGCGTTAAGCCTTCCTCAACGCATAACCACCGAGCATCGCATGCCTCATCTACCTTGCACCAAGACTGCAATCTCTTCCCAAGTAATCATACAATCTTCTAGCGCAATCGAATACCTCATCGCATACTTCTTTGCTTCATCGTATAGCTCTAGCTCACATCGATTACCCAGTGCCTTGCGCTCATCGTCGCACACTGGTTAAAGCACATGCCCAGCCTCAACGCTCAACCTTACGCTCATCGTGCACCCCAGTGCATATCGTATATCTTATCGTCTTCCATTCATCGTCTAGCGCTCATCATCTAGTGCTTATCGTGCAGCCTCAGAAGCAACTATGTGATCACCCTCGTGAAACACCACAATGACCAGCACCCACACTTGCACACAACCGAGCACTTCCTTGCTCGTGCCTGGCCCATACTCGATGCACGATGGCTTTCCATCACTGCACAGTCATGCAAGCCTCTTGTGGCTGTTTTATATGTTCCTCGCTCATACCATGCGCCTAAGCCTCAGTGCATTCCTTGCATGCGTGTGCTAGGCTCAGTGCCTAGCCATGCACCAACGCCTAACATACTTTACTCATATGCTCACTAACTGTAATACTAGAAATTGATTTTTTTTTTATGCATGCATTGTGCCATAAACTTGACACGGTGTTTTTATATCTTACAACATGTGAACAAATATGAGTATGAATGAATGAACAACAAGCTCATGATGCCATAAACTTCTTGACATAAAAATGGAATGTTATGTTGTGTTATTGCTCATGCACACTTTATGCGATACTACTTCTAAATATATGCATTGTCAATGATATGCTTGTAGTATGCGATAGAGTAATGCGTGTCACAAGTTTCCTTGCACTGAAACCAAGTATAATTCCAACGTAAGTTTCTCAGAATAATCCGAGGTCGGACACAAGGATTGTTTTCGTTAATGCGTTACTTTTGTGATACATGCGACCGGTTTGTACAATTAATAAAGAATTGGGTTTATACAAGAATTTAAAGTGCGATAGAATAAATTGTGTTGAAAATAAAATTCTAACATAATATGACACAAGATACAAGATACATGATACATGATATTGAGTTCGAGATTGACTGTGAAGTTATACAAAGGTTCGTGGTATGTGATGGCAAGTATTTATAGATGAATCAGAAATAGAAGGAATAATTAGTAAAAATATCGCAAGTTTGTTAATTGCATTAAATATGTAACTAAGGTTCCGCTTTCCCTTGACGTACACCTCTCGATGATCGGCCGCGTTCCCATATCTCTATGGTGAAACAGGAATGAAAGTGACGACTGCAAGGTTGCTTCCATCTCTGGAAGTACTTCTCGCTTTAGTTAATGCATTCTTCCAACCTTCTCTCGATACACAGAATAACATCTTCACTTCTGCTCTCACAGGTGAAGATGCCGTCGAGCATGCTTTAGGTAAACATAATTATTTCCTTAACACAAATTAATTTACTTACTTGATTCTTGCTAATTACCCAGGGGATTAGGAAAACATCATGGAGAAAATGAATTATGGATGAATGGAAATAGATAGAGAGATGACAATGGAAATGATCATAACATTTAATACTACGATTAAGCGTTCGATACATTATGTGAATGAAAGATTATGAAGATGAATACAAGTGATGAAAAAGATATTAGGAACAAATACAGAAGGAGTCTCAACATCTTGACACAGATCTGAATGGAGGTTTTGCTTGTCGGCATGTGAAAGTAATGGGGAGGAGAGCTTCCCTCTCAGGCTTACTCTTCTAGTGGAAGTGACCTTCGCACAGAGCTTCAACGGCGGGGATCGGAAGAATTCTTTGCCCGGAGACTCACCTCTCAGCCTTGTCTCGTGATTATCCTGGATCTACTTTGGAAGTCGCTTCGACCAGTCTCTCTCTCAGACTTAGTGTAAACACGTCTCTATGTATTCAAGTATAACTTTCAGTGAATTTGCAAAAGCTATTTATAGATGAAGCTTGACTCTCTAGATTATGGACCCCACTTTATGGTTAAGATAGTTCCTGAAATGGCAGAGTGAATATTCCTTCCGTTACGTAATCAACCCGTTAAAAATGCACAACTGAAAGCTGTATATTCGTCAGACTCCTTCGCAAATGCATTGCTCTTTACATCTTCGATCGTTCGCCCGCATGCGGTGTTGTTTTTTATTACCACATGCGGTTGAAATTGCATTGATCGCTAACCTCGCAAGCTCCTTGGCCGCTGCACACCTTAACAACGCATCATGGAAAAATCCATCAACTCATGCATTCATGCTTAGCTCCAATGCATAGTTTGTCCTTGGCTTCAACACTTAGCCTCACACAACCTCTACAAGCCATGGTTGCCACACACACAATGCATCATACACCAATGATTCCCAACACCAATGCATGCCTACTCTTGGCTTCTATAATTCACCAATTTTTCACTTAAACTATTTAAAACTCACTTGAGACTAGATTTTTCCATCACTTAGAATTTTCTTCCTCCATCTTCCTACTTTCTTTACTTCCTTTCACAACTTTACTTTAACATATCCTTAGTCTTTACATAGCATGCCTATTACTCATTTATGTAGAAAAGATGGAGTACGGGGTTTACAAAGGGTTTATTAACAATGTAAATCCCGCCTAAAAAATTGGAGCCATTGTTGGGGGACCAAGGAAACTAATTAATCAATTTTTGATTTCTTTTTTTAAAAAATTGTTAAAAAAACTGTGTGCGATCTAATTTCTTTGTTGTATGAACCCCTCCTCAGGGAGTTCCTTGCTTGACTTTGTTGTAGATATAGATCGTGAAAAGCGGTGACTTCAAAGGGAGCAAAGAAGGATAAAAGGATATGAAGAGTTTGAGGAGAAAGTTCAACAAGAGCAAGAGGACCAAAAATAAGAAGAGAGAGTCTTAGCCTAAGAAGCTAGAATGAGTGAAGAAGCTATTGCATGCTTGTAGCAAATCTATCTAATTCACCTTCCAGGCCAGTTCCTAGGTAGGGGTATTCCGTTTCCGTCAGCTTAAATACTTGATAGTTGGTAGAAATACAAGTTAATGTAGCCTTTTATTTAGAATTGTGAGGGCTAACAAGTAGAATATGCGTTGATAATACTAAGAATTCATGTGCAAAGTGAGCTTGCGTCGATCAGCACTGAAAAATCTCGGCTAACCCAATATTATATGTTATTTGGTGTCAACATGTCTATTTTTATAGCTATTGCAGGAATTGATCGCATGCGTTCATCGCATGGATGTTGCGGCTATTGATCGCATGGATGTTGTGGCTATAGAGTAATAACCATGATAGTAGTGTGATCATAAGGTTGGTGGAATGCGATGGTACTTCGGAAAATAAGCATGAACGCATACCTTAGAAGTAGCAAAAAGATGATATTGACATTTCACCTACCGCGCCGTTAGTGGCAGTGATTCAGAGCGGGACCATCAATGCTGTCGGCGATTGAGCTCTATAAATAGAGCCTTAGAGCCCAAATTCAAGGCATTCGAGCTTCTGCCTTAAGGCAGATCCTTGTGATCATAGATGAGAGCATGAGCAAGACCTTCTTTGAGAGTTCTTCATTTCTTCAACCATTCCGAGTGACGACCATAGCTTTGCTGGAGATAGATCTCGAGAAAGACTACTCCACCGCCCATCCATGACACCACCGACGCCTTGACATACATCTGATGGAAGCAAGAGATTGCCTACGTCTAGCCCTCCATCTCTCTTTTTATCTATGTATTGTATTACATTTTGGCTTAAGACATTAATACATTTTGTAATCAATGCATCTCTTTATTTCCTTGGACTCCATCTTCATTAACTTCTTCTTTATCATCCCTTACTTTCATTGCAACGAACTAAGTAAGATTTCAAGAGTTATCGCATACTCAATCATGTGGCATAGAGATATGAAGCATGTAGCAAACCACCGAGAGTTGTGCATTGCGCAAGTATATTGAGTTAATTCTCTTTGCTTAGTGTGAGGCTATCACAATGCTTGTCTATGAGCTGATTAGTTGTGACTAACTGCCCGAGAGAGTAAGTAGTGTAACTCACTAAGCAAAGTAAGCAGTGTTCCTAGAGATAGGAATAATCTTATGTTCAACACAACCATGGGTTATAGAGATATAAGCATGTGGCTGACCACTGAGAGGTGTACGACTCATTAGTATGGCGAGCTGGGATTACCCTTGCAATTAAGCTTAATGATGCGGTGAATTTATCCCTTCCACCATTTTATCTATTTTTCCATGCATCTTATTATGCGTTAACAATTGTCGCGTCTCTACCAATTCTCAGTCATACTTCCATTCCTCAATCTGTTTAGTTAGGAGTAGGAGTAGCACATAGTCTTTTAACTTACTTATTCTTTTATTCATCATCGTAAATGCATTGCTTCGCAACATTTAGTTACAAGTCCCTGAGTTTGACCTCGAATCACCCCGAGAAACTTGCGATCTCGTCATACTTGGCAAGAAAGCAAGAAAACTTGTGATAGGAACCAATGATCATCGCATACACGATTAATGCATATTTTTCAGTTCAACGCATGATCATCAACGCATGGAGATCAACACATAGTATAAGAACATGCATTACGTATTTTCCTCCTATTAAGTTTTTAGCGCAGTTGTCGGGGACTTGCCAGCTAATAGTTTGTTAAGTTTTGTGTTTTCGCAAGCACCCCTTTTAGTCTTGGGCGTATTGTAGCTTGTGCGACCAAGTTGCAAACAATATTTGAGTGAAGATGATACACCAAGAGCCAATATTGGCCCCAAGATAGAAAGGCTATCCGTCGCATGAGCTAAAAGCAGTCTTAGGCGTGTGTTAACCAACATATGGCCATCAATTGCTAGAAGCTCCGATGGTCAGGACGAGTCTCTTGACCTAAGCAGTTGAGATCAATCTCTTGCATGTAAGACTTCTTACAAGGGCTTCACTCCAATTTCTCCAGGGACGTCTTGTACTCTATCTTTACTTTTCTTTCCTAGTTAACTTTAGTTTATTTATTTGATTATTGTCATTTTGGATTTGCGGCTGCTTTCTTGGATGTGGTGTGCGTTCACTCCTTGTAGGTGCGATAATAATTCTCCTCGGTGCGTAGTTTCAACGGAAGAGTCCTCTCCATCATTCAATGCATGGCCATGACCGCATGTGAAGGACCTCATACCGACAGTTCCATGAGCATGTTAGAATCGCTCTGATCTCACCATGACCGAAATACAACTTTATACATTTAACACATACAGTTATACAAATAAATTCTAATTAACAACATGCTTAGAACAAGATAAATAATAGGGAAAGAGTTCCATATCAGTTGAAGACTATCTTCACACTCCGGAACTCCAACGCAGTGGAAACCCTCCAAGAGATTTACCAATACCCGACGGAAACGTCGACTTCAACAACACGATCAACGCAAACACGAACGTTGCAACGGGGATGACACCACCACTAATGAGCCCCGGGTATTCTCGGAGTGAAAACCAAAAGGGTGGGCTTTGGTGAATTTGGTACAGGATGGAGGATCAACGAGTCATGTAGGCGATAAACAAGTGGGAGAGAAAACGATTCTATCGCATAGCAGAAGTGCTTATCATATAGAGGAGCTACACGATCGTGTAGAAAAAGCTGAACGATCATTTAGGAAAAAGGTGTATGATCATTTAGTTAAATCGCGAAGTGGATGATCGTTTAGGCGAAGAAGCAACAATCGTATAGGCTCTTGGGAAATCGTTTCATGAAATCTTTTGGGCGGTAGAATGAATATCGATTGCACGATGCAAAATGAAAACTTTTTATTTTTATTTTTATTTTTAACTCATCGGTTACCATAACTGATCCAGCCCACTACCCACACCCGAACGTGAAAAAGGGATTAATTATCATATAATTAATTAATTAATTAATTAATAAATATAATCATATTATATTTATATCCTACAGTTTGATATCACATATCTACTATAGTATTTTCTCCTCTATTTGATATAAATCATATTTATATCTAATTTCTTCCAAAATAATGTATCTCATACATTTAGCCAATTATATCATATATAATTAACCAATTCAATTATATCATATATAATCGAACTTCCTCTTGTCAATTTGAACATTTCAAATTAACCCAAATATTAGTTCTCGATTTTATCCAAGCTACCCACGGGACCTAATGGACCTGTGGCTCGAAGCTCCAATGGTGCGTGAATAGCTGAATAAACTCTTTAGCCACGAGATCCACCATCCGTTAACTGTCAGGCATTCCACTAAAGACCAACAACTGAACTCTTTTTACCACAGATATATTTCCATGTCCATCGGATATATCCAATCATGAGTACGATGACCCTTCACAGATGCTCGTAAGTACAGCTGGGTCAATTTACCATTTTACCCCTATAGTTACATCTCACTCCTTAAGTACCACTGATTCCTCTAATGAACAATACAACATAGTCCAACTCGATAGATCCAAATAGAGACGAACGTAATGAACACAAGGTTGCTTCCATGTCTAGAAGTACTACTCGCTTTAGTTAACGCATTCTTCTAACCTTTTCTCGATAGATCAGAATGGCATCTTCACTTCTGCTCTCACAGATGAAGATGCCATCTAGCATGCCTTAGCTAAAAGCATTTTATATCTTTAACACAGATTAAGTACTTGTTTAATTCATATTAACTATCAGGGAATTAAGAAGACATCATGGAGAAAGTGATTAACGGGGGAACGAAAATAGATAGAGAATGGAATATGAAAGCTATCGAAACATTTAATATATCTATTAAGCCTTTGATACGTGATGTGTGAATGAATAGATAAAGAAAGTGAAATACAACGATGAAAAGAGATAGAACAGATACAAACAAGCGCCAACGTCTTGGCACCAATTCGGATGGAGATCTGCTTGCCGGATTGGATGGATCGGATGGTAGGAAGAGCTTCCCTCTCTGGCTTGCTCAACCGATAGCAGTGATCTATGCATAGAGCTTCAAATCGGGTATTTGGCAGAGTAGAACTGAGACTCACCTCTCAGCCTTGTCTCTTCTTCTTCCCAAATTTCTTCAATTAAGCACTCAACTTAGCCTTTTCTCTCAACACTTTAGCAGCAATTAGCCCCGTATCAAGTAGCATATTTTCTCTGAAATCAATGGGGGTATTTATAGGTATATGTCTTTGACTCTGGCCTTGTGGTCCCCACTTGTTGTTATGGTAATTCCGAAGATGGAGTAATAATTATTCCTTCTGTTATGCAATCAGACCGTCAATTCTGCACAACCATTAGTTTTATACGTGTCTCAATCCTCCGCTTTTGTGTTGCTCAGCTGCATCTTTCGATCAGATGTCCACATGCGGTGTTGTTTTTATTACCGCATGCGGTTGAAATATAGCTCTGGATCGAGTGTCTCAATCCTCCGCTTTTGCGTTGCTCAGCTGCATCTTTCGATCAGGTGTTCGCATGCGGTGTTGTTTTTATTACCGCATGCGGTTGAAATATAGCTCTGGATCGACTGTCGCATTGCACCGTCGTTGTGGTAATTGTCTCTTCATTGTTGGTTGACAGGCGCAATGTGACAGAGATGCGTTGATCAGTTCGTCTTGAGCCTTGATCGCAAACGGTGACTTGGTTTCCTGCAAAACAGAGTAACATTTACCTTGTCTTCCATCTTTATGGTGTTAGTGGGTGTAATTGTGATCATTCATAATTATTGTAATTCTAAGCTAATTTTCATACAATCGATGCATATTCACTGTATTTTGGCCGCAATATCTAGATAAGGTGGCATAAATCACTTGTATTTCTACAAGTTATCACACCCCCCAATTTAGATATATGCTTATCCTCAAGCATATCTTCTACTAAGGCAATCATGCTCAATTCCTATCCTATATTTTTACGACGATTGGTTGCTCCGAATGTTACACTTGGGCACATTACTTGACAACAAAATTTTCTTCTATCCTTGCTAATTCTTGACAAGCCCTACTTTATTCTTTTATATAACAAAATTATGCTCAAAGATGCTTTTCCAGTTTTCAAAATAGAATGTTTATCTCTTCTTTTTCAAAACAACTTGATGTATCTATATGCAGTGAGCAAAACTTTGCGTCATTTATTTATTTAGAGACTATTGATCATGGATACACTCTTCGTTTTGGCTTGTCTCCACGGGTGTCATCTGAACATCCAACTACAGTTGTGTGCCAATTTCAACTTTAACTCATGATATTCAGAGGAGTTGTCTTTTGCATTCTTTTATTTTTTTTCTTTTCATACTGCATTGTTCTTGGAAACCCACCTTCGTTTTGGCTTTCTTCTACGAGTGTCATACGAACATCCAACTATGAGCAGGCTCCTTTCACAATTAAACTCTTGTCAGGTTGGGAACAGTTTTTGAGGTTTTCCCTTGTGCTGACATTGGAGTTTTGCATAAAAATTTTTTTGATAGAAAATGGACTCATTTTCTTAAATACTGCATATTCTTGATCTCATCTGCTCAGACCTTCCCCATCCCAAAATTTAAAGATGAGCAAGGTCCTCATTGCGTTGTTTGGATAGACTAGACAAACACTTATAAGAAAATTTCAAAAAGAAGGTTTGAGCAGAACTTTGAAAGATAAAAGGTAAAGTACTGTTAAACTAAGAATTAACTAAGTGTTAGTCAGAATTTACTAAGTATGGGAAATGTTTCTAAGTATAAACATATAATACATCATAGCAACACAATGAATATCGTAAAAATAAAAGATTAAGAACATCACAAGAATTAACAGAGGAAGATAAAGAAAAAGGCACAGGCAAAAAGGAATGAATATGTACTTAATTGTATTGACTATTAACAAAGTATACAAATAAATACAAATGAATGTAATACAATTTTTTTTTTCTGTTGCCTGTACAAGAGTCAAAGAATTTGAGCGTTTCTTTCAAATTTGATTCAGAAGGGTGCACAATTAAAATTCACACCATGCTTCCAATAAACGCAGATACATTTTTGCCGAGGACGGGCAACACACATACATCTCCGCAACACACCCCTTAACTAAAGACATTTCTAGAGGATACCTCAACATGGTGCATTTAGCTAATGGCGGGCAAAGGACATATACGTGCGCAACACACCCCTCACCGCAATGCATCGTTGAGTGTCACTTCTGGTTAAGCACGATGTTTCTTTGGTATCACTCAACTACACACCAATAGGAAATACATTTTCGTTAAGCAATAGCATTTAATATTTTTTTTCTTTCTTCTTATTTCGTATCAAAATGCGTTAGTTGCAAAGTTACTTATAGAGTAGTAGATTTCAATTAAACAAATCATTCGACAACAATTATCTACCAACAGCGTACTAAACTTCATTCATATATAGGTAATGGCAATCATAAGAAAATAATAAGTTTTGGAAAAAGAAATACAAACGCATCTTTAAAGAATATTAAAAAATTCTTACATGATTTGACAGTATAATTATACACAGAAATTTCTCAGAATAGCGGATAAAAACGAAAGCTAATAATGAAGCAAGTAAACATAGATATAGGAAGTAGATTGAAATTCTTAGATCTACCAAAGATCACTTCCCCTACAAGCGGACTTAATCCTTGCTATGCCTCAATGTCAATGGTGTCCATTCGACCCAATCTACATAAGTCAGTCAATCAAAGTCACCTCCATAGTAAGGGCTTAATTTCCGTTGACAAAGGTAAAGTATTAGAAAATGCAACGTACGTCTATTCCGACAATCTTCCTAAAGGCTTTATGTGTTCAGATTTACTTTATAGTGCGCATGTCGGAAAGATTGTCTGATTCGGAATGGGCTCTTCCAGGTACTAGTGAGTCATAAGAATCTAAAATTCTTACTAACATATTTCTCACTTTAGGAATTTACAATTCCAGAATTCAACACGTATAGTGTTAAGAATTTCAGATAAAGTACCATTGTTGATACCTTCGGATGTATAACTGGTTTAGTTGTTGTTATGGATAGAAGATACGGAATCATGCCATTTCCTTTAGGGATTTTTCTCTTTCATAAGATCGTTAAGGTTTAAAACTTGAATGGTCGTAGGCGTCCCTTCGCCATTCGTATCTCACGACACTGGTTTCTCAGTTGCTTTATGCTTCCAGACTTGTCTGAATTTTCACTTGCTACAACATTCATAAACATTAGCTTGTTTGCCATGCCACATAGCAGCTTTCAATGGTTTTCAACCCTAACTTTAGCGGTCTTAATACTAGTTATGGACAAAGCTTTCTATACAAAGACAGAGACATACTTGGGGAACATGCCAAAATAACTTGGATAAGTTGTATATTGTATAGACAGAATAGACTCATAATGACCACAACAAGATAGCTTCATCAGAATTCCGGGTGCAAATCTCCTGGAATATGTTAGAAACTAACTTTTCCAAGAGAACTAGATGTTATATGATACTTCTCTGTTAGAAATCTCTGCCCGTCCCATTATAATTTTGGTGAGGATAGAAAAAAGAAAGAGGTACGCAACTCGCATTTTGGCTAAACGTTAAGGTATTAAGGTCAATTCACTTGGTTGGCAATTCATGTAGTTGATAAAGTGCAGATTACTTAAATCGTTGATGTAAAGGCCCGTGGCGTCCCATATCGAGCATAGAAATATTTTTCTTTCAGAAACTTTGCCACTAAAAAAAAAAGTGCCGAACGACACTCGTCCTAATAAAAATTATAAACAAAGAAATATATAACTATAAATTCAAAAACAAATTCTAGTGCGCCAATTGCGAATGGCCTTTCACACTCTCATTGAATCAAAAACGGGGATGAATCAGACTCCTGACCAAACCAGTTGAAATTATTAATATACGAATGTATACCCTCTCTTCATGATGGTGTTTGATCAACTGGGGCTCAGGCATGAAGTTCAATTCCCTTACTAAACGATCAAATACAATTCACTTCTCACAGATTGAAATGAAATGGCATTTAACTCTTTAATTATATTTAAAATATTTCTTCCATTCCTTTGCACACATGTACACACAAGCTCAAAAAACTTCATTAATCACAAATAAAAAGAAGATCAATTATGCACTCAACGCACTAGAGGCCAAAAATGCAAGAGGGCATAACTTCCTAAGACAATGTGTTGGCCCAAAAATAGATCGGACGCAACTCGTAGAACTTTCTGCTAGAGATATAACTATTTAAACTGCTCTGCTCTCAAAACAAACACTCGCTTCTCTATACATGGAGACTCATAACAGAGCTGCTAAATTCAATAGCTTGCCGTTTGAAATAAGAGTCACAAGGGAAAAAAACGCATAGACGTAAATCATATGATTACTGCATATACTTGAGTTAGAGGATAGGAAACTGAGACATAAAAGGCTCCTAAATCAAAATAAAAAACTTCTTGGCATCATTGTCTCTAAAGAACTTCGGATTTCTATAACTGCGATATTGAAATAATGTATAAGTCATCTGGTATTTTAACCGCAAACTATATTACTATGTCCGCATACTAGGGAACATTAATGTCTAATGCATCGAAATGCAGGCTCATCAGGGAATCTTACCTAATATATTTTCTGTTCCTTGACCTCGCAATTCTCCAATCTTGACAATGATCTGCAACTTGGGTGTCTTCGATGCCCTTTCGATCCTTTAAATCTCTAGTCAAACTCCTACAGGAAGCAGCACCTACCGTATAACAGCCTGCGGTTTTGATCCCTTACATTCATCATCAAGTAT
>NC_052351.1:70294240-70353185 GCF_009727055.1 Benincasa hispida | reverse complement strand
AGCCGTTCTAAAAGCCTTTATGTCCAATCGTTCAGCTTTTCGGCCCAACTATGGCACATCAACGCATGCCCCATTGTTTCACCCTAGTTGGGCCACCAATTGCTCAGTTGCCCCTTGTGCCTAAACACCTCACACGCTTTCCTACACCAGCCCGCCACTCTACCGCACGCAACCATCCCACATAACATTCACTTGCGCTTTACGCCTCAACATGTGTTGCGATGGTCCAACGCATCTTAAGCACATCCTTGAGCCAATCATCCCTTACATGCAACTTACTCTCAGCCGCGTGCGTTCAACATCACCGTTTGGCTCTTTAAGGCTACTTGCTTGTCACCCCAAGCAACTGCTTGCTGCTTTCAAAGTTCCAAATTCAATTTACCAATTTGAATAATTCTAATTTCGCCTTCTCACGAAATTCCTTCTAACAAAGCTTGCTCTTAAAATTTGTTCTTAGCAAGATACCTTAAAATATCAGTCAGAACTCCACGTGGTTAGGTCGAATCCCTCAACATTATCAAGACTGGCCCAAGGTTATCCGAGAGGCTCGACCTTCAGTCGGATTCTTCAATCTCTTAGCTCGATTCCTCTAGGAATTTCCTTCTTGGGCAAATCCAGCCTAAGCAACTAAACACACTTAGGGTTTGAATTGGGCTCAAGAATCACTCCATTTGCACGGGTATTGCTCAAACCCTCTTCTTCCAAAGCCAAGCTGCCCTTTTGTACTAGAGTTGCATGCTATCCTTCATGATAAGCTGCACCTCATTCCCTTTTTTTTTTTAAAGAGGAGGATAACAAAAACCTAAGCACGATGGTTGGCTATCGTTAGCTAGTTCATCACTATGCTGATCTTCTCTGGATCCTCAATGCAAGGTTTCAACTCACAAGCCATGCTTGCTTACTTGGCACATGCCTCCTCAGACAATTGCATCGCCCAACCTTTGCCAATGCATAGCTCACCTTTTAGGCTATCGTGGTTTCAACTCTATGGTCGCATACTTTAGACCACGCATGTCCTAGCCATGCATTTAGCTTTAGTCTTAATATATCACCAACCAAGCGTTAAGCCTTCCTCAACGCCATAACCACGAGGCATCGCATGCCTCATCTACCTTGCACAAGGAACTTGCAATCTCTCCCAAGTAATCATACAATCTTCTAGCAGGCAATCGGGAATACTCATCGCATTACTTTCTTTGCTCATCGTATAGCTCATAGCTCACATCGATTACCCAGTGCCGTGCGCTCATCGTCGCACACTGGTTAAAGCACATGCCCAGCCTCAACGCTCAACCTTACGCTTCATCGTGCACCGTGCTATATCGTATATTGCTATCGTCTTCCATTCATCGCGTCTCGCGCTTCATTACTAGTGCGCTTATCGTGCCAGCCTCAAGAAGCACTATGTTGATCACTGTGGAACACCACAATGACCAGCACCCACACTTGCACACAACCGAGCACTCCTTGCTGCTGCTCTGGCCATAACTCGAGACGATGGTTTCCATCACTGCACGTCATGCAGCCTCTTGTGGCTGTTATATTGTTCCTCGCTATACCATGGCCTAAGCCATCAGTGCATCCTTGCTATTGGTGTGCTCGCTCAAGGCCAGCCATCACAACCGCCTAACATACTTATTCATATGTCACTACTTAATACTTAGAAATTGATTTTTTTTTATGCATGCATATGTGCATACTTGACCGTGTTGTTTTAATCTTAAACATGTGAACAATATGAGTTATGAGATGAACAAAGTCGATGCAATAAACTTTCATTGAACATAAAATGGAATGTTATGTTGTGTTATGCTCATGACACTATCTATGCGATTACTAGTCAATATATGCATTGTCAATGATATGCTTTTTAGTATGCGATTAGAGTAATGCGTGTCACAAGTTTCCTTGCACTGAAACCAAGTATAATTCCAACGTAAGTTTCTCAGAATAATCCGAGGGCGGACACAAGGATTGTTTTCGTTAATGCGTTTACTTTGTTGATACATGCGGACGTTTTGTACAATTAATAAAGAATTGGGGGTTTTATACAAGAATTTAAAGTGCGATAGAATAATGTGTTGAAAAAAATTTCTAACATAATATGACACAAAGATACAAGATACATGATACATGATATTGAGTTCGAGATTCGACTGTGAAGTTATACAAAGTTACGGGTATCTTGGATGGGGCAAGTATGGTATAGATGAATCAGAAATTAGAAGGAAAGAATATTAAAAATATCGCAAGCTTGTTTAATTTGCATTAAATATGTAACTAAGGTTCCGTTTCCCTTGACGTACACCTCTCGATGATCGCCGCGTTCCATATCTCTTATGGTGAAACGAGAAATGGTAAAGATGACGACTTGGCCAAGGTTGCTTCCATCTCTGGAAGTACTTCTCGCTTGTTTTAATGCATTTTCTTTCACCTTCTCTCGATACACAGAATAACATCTTCATTCTGCTCTCACAGGGTGAAGATGCCGTCGGAGCATTGCTTTAGGTAAACTAATATTTCCTTAACACAAATTAATTTACTACTTGATTCACTCTAATTACCAGGGGATTAGGAAAACATCATGGAGAAAAATTAATTATGGAGAATGAAATAGATAGAGATGACAAGTGGAAATGATCATAACATTAATACTACGATTAAGCGTTCGATACCATTATGTGAAATGAAATTATGGAAGGATGAATACACAGTTTGATGAAAAAGAGATATTCGAGGAACATACAGAAGGAGTCTCAACATCTTGACACAGATCTGAATGGAGGTTTTGCTTGTCGGCATGTGAAAGTAATGGGGAGGAGAGCTTCCCTCTCAGGCTTGCTCTTCCAGTGGAAGTGACCTTCGCACAGAGCTTCAACGGCGGGGATCGGAAGAATTCTTTGCCCGGAGACTCACCTCTCAGCCTTGTCTCGTGATTATCCCGGATCTACTTTGGAAGTCGCTCCGACCAGTCTCTCTCTCAGACTCAATGTAAACACATCTCTATGTATTAAAGTATATCTTTCAGTGAATTTGTAGAAGCTAATTATAGGCGAAGCTTGACTCTCTGGATTGTGGATCCCACTTTATGATTAAGGTAGTTCCTGAAATGGCGGAGTGAATATTTCTTCTGTTACACAATCAACACGTCAGAAATGCACAACTAAAAGCCGCACATTTGTTACACTCCTTCGCAAATGCGTTGCTCTTTACATCTTCGATCGTTTGCCCCCATGCGGTGTTGTTTTTTATTACCACATGCAGTTGAAATTGCGTTTATCGCTAAGCTCTTGATCGATTGTCGCATGCACCGTCATTGCGTTGATCATTTCTTCGTTCCTGAATGATGGGCACCATGCGACATAGATGGGTTGTTCATTTTATCTTTAAGCCATGAACACATGCGGTGACTGATCCTGCAAAACAGAATTGAAACATTCTATTCTGCCATCACAATGATGTTAGTGGGTGTATTGACGACAATTTATAATTCTCGCATTTCTTAGCCAATTTCTATACTATCGACGCAACTTTTCTTTCTTTTAGCTGCAATATCTAAATAAGACAGTATAAATAACTTGTATTTCTACAAGTTATCATACCCCCAAATTTAGATATATGCTTGTCTTCAAGCATATCTTCTACTAAGGCAATATTGCTAAATTCCTATCCTTATTTTACATTGATTGGTTGCTCCGAACGCTCCACCTAAGCAACATTACTTAACAATGCAATTTATTTTTATCCTTGATAATTCATAACAAAGCCCTACTTTATTCTTCTATACAACAAATCTCTTCTAAAAAATTCCCTTCTAGTTTTAAAAAGAATGTTTACCTCTTCTTGTGAAAACAACTTGATGCGCCCGGATGCGGTGATCTGATTTGCGTTATTTTATTAGAGACTATTGTTCATGGTTACACCCTTCGTTTTGGCTTGTTCCCACGGGTGTCATGCGAACATCCAACTATGGTTGTGTGCCAATCTCAACTTCAACTCTTGATTTTCAGCTAAGTTTAACTTTTGCCAATCAGAGGAGTTGTCTCTTATGCTCTTATTTTTTTTCTCTTTTCATATTGTGTTGTTCTTGGAAATCCACCTTCGTTTTGGCTTGCTCCCACGGGTGTCATGTGAACATCCAACTATCAGCAAGTTCCTTTCACAACTTAACTCTTATCAGGTTGGGAATGTTTTTGAGTTTCCCTTGCGTTGACATTGGAGATTATATGAAAATAATTTTTTTTCTTTTTTTTCCTTTTTTTATGATAATGAATGCACTTTCTTAAGGACCGCATCACTTGATCGCATCTGCTCAGACCTTCCCCACCCCCAAATTTAGAGATGCGTAAGGTTCTCATTGCGTTGTTTTGGACAGAATAGACAAACACTTAGTCAAAATTTCAAAAAGAAGGTTTGAGCAGAATTTTGAAGGATAAAAGGTAAAACAGTGCTATTGCTACGAATTATGTAAGTGTTAGTCAGAAAATACAAAGTATGAGAAATGTTATAAGTGTATGTATATGAATCATCATGGCAGCGCAATGAATAACACAAAATAAAAGATCAAGAACATCGCAATCATTGATAAAGGATGATAAAGAAAAGGCTAATGCATATGGAAAGAATTGTTACTCAATTGTATTAAAAATTAACTAAGTATACAAAGAATTACAAATAACGCAATACAAAATTGAAGCATGTAAAAAGAATCAATTAGCTTCTATACATAGAAAAATAAAGAATGAAGTAAAAATAAAAGAATGATTGCAATAAAAAAAAATTGTAGAGTTATTGAGGAGGAGGTTCGGGAGGAGGATTCTGATGAGGGACTCGAGGAGCTTCTTCGAAATTCAGATGCTGCTGCAAATGCGGAGGCACCATGGGACCATGAAGATACATTGTCAAAAAGTTGAAGTACTCATGGTTACGCTCTGCTAATTGCTTTTGGTTCAGGTGGATCGTGTAAATGTTGCGTTGAATATTGATCATCACCTGCCTTGTCATAGCAGCATTGCGTTGCAAATCTTCTACTCGCTTGTTTACCTCATTTATTCGCTGGTAGAAATAGTCATGTTGGTGAGAAAGAAGAGAATGCATATCAGCAAGTTCAACAGCTAAGGAGGCAATGGTGGGCTGTGCCTGCGATGTTTCGCCATTAACATTTTGAGGTTGGGCAGAAATGCCTTCACCCAAATCGCGTGGGTCATTAACATGTGGCGGTGGAGGGGAAAATTGCGGTGATGATGAAGGGGAGGAATGATCTACTGGATATATGGTGGGGGAATCAAGAGCTAGAAGAAGGTTGGTAAAATGTTCGAGAAGTGGGGAAGGAGGTTATACAGGAGGGCTTGGAGGGCGAATCACCAAAGGTAAAGGGTCAAAGGGTTCTTGATCTTGCATTGACGATTCTTGGACCTTTTCCTTTCCTTTGTCATCCTTGCGTTGTTTCTTTGGCTTTTGTTGTTACAGCACATTTAAATCGATGATGGGCCTCTTCAATGGGAGCTCGGGGCAATGGGAGGAATCTTTGAGGGGAATCCTCAAAATATTGATGTTTATGAGGCCATGAACTTCTGACATTGGCTCTTCCTCAATACCTACACCCAATGATAGGCATAAGCTTGAAACTATCCAATGATTTTATTACCCGACGCATGTGGGATGTCCCTCATCTGATATAATTCATTGATGTCCTTTGCGCTGAACGACACCACTTCCCTTTTCATGGTCACCGCATCTTTGATGCCATGGAGCCATCCATTGTAGAAGTCTCACACTACCGTTGGGATGATGATGGATGGGCATTGACAAAATGTTTCCCATCCATGTTCCAATACAATGCTTGTGATCAAGTTCGGTAGTGGCGTTGGTGCAGGGAAGAATCCAATCTCCATCATCATATCGTCATTTTCTTTCTTCTTTGATGGACGTCCCTTGACCAATGCGAACTCACTGCTTTTCGCTACTGCTTTTCCCTTTTCTTTCATCAACGCAAGGTGGGATTTTTGTTTTTGTTTCCTTTCCCTTTCCTTGCATTGTTCTTCCTTCTCCCACTCAGTAAGTTCTTTTCCTTTCTTCTCTCGAATGCATTTAACATTTGCTCGACGCCTCTTCTCCTTTTCTTCCCTCTTCTTCCTTTCTTACTCTTCCTCTTCTCTTATTTCTCTTTCAAATCCTCTCTCGAACTACTCTGAGGCCAGCAAAATGCGCTGTTTTTCCTCGAGCCTTATTCTTTCCTCTTTTGTCAATTTTGCGTTGTTGCGGTGCACCTTCTCATCTTGTAATTTTCTTCTTCGACTACCTTCTGCGATGATTAGTTGTTCTCGCAACATTTTCTATTGCTTTTCTTCCTCCTCTTTTCTTCTTCTCTCCTTTTCTTCTAAACCATCTTGCAAAATTGGCGGGTCGACTGTGGACCCTTGGGGCGGATTCTCCTTGCGACGACGCTTTACGGGGGTGATGTCATGATCTTCTCCATCATAAGTCGCAACCAAACTTAGTTGCGTTGTTTCCTCCTCGGGTTGCGCTGATTCTCTTAGTTGCATTGACTCCTCTTTATCCCCCCTTACGGAGGTGGACTCTCCTCGATTTCCAGGCTCTCAGCCTTCCTTCTCTTCTCTTCCTCCTTCTTCAGGCGTCTCTCTTCCCGCATGCGTTCCCTCTTCTCACTCGTCCTTCTTTCTTTCTTCTTGATTGGATGGGCTTCCTCATCTCCTTCAGCCCTCTTCTCTTTGATCTTCTTCTTCTTCTTATTCTCAACCATCTGAGGCTGCTTTTCTGCCATTACCTTCTCCAAATTAGCTCTGGTGGGTCCCTCATAGGATTCTGCGTGAGCAGTTTCCTCAGGATTCGATATTTCCAGAGCGATCCTTCTCGAAGCTTCCTCCGTCTCCTACTCCGAAGGTAGCGACTGATTAACAACCCCCGCTCCGGGCAGCCCTCCTTCCTTCTCCACATTACTCAAAATACTCCCAAATACCTCTCTATCATCTCTTTGCTTCTTTTTACTTTCAGAGGACAATGTTGGGAGTGGGGCACTCTCAGAGCTCTACCCTTCTCTAATGCGGAGTGATCCGGCTGCTAAAGGCTTCCGCTACGATTTTTCGACGATTCGGGGGATGGTTTATGATTGGGCGGCGAGACGACGGCTTGCTGCGAGGATTACTGTCTCTCGAGCAGTGATCTGGGCTTGTGAGGGTGATGAGGGTAAATAAGATGGATGGGAAGATTGGTCGGCCATGGATGAACTGTGTGAAAAAGTCGGGAAACTTTTAGGGTTTAGGAAGAAAAAAGTTTGGTAGTCTGGGTATGCAAAAGCTCTTAGGGTTTCTTTTCCACAAAAAGACACAAATAGACGAACTAAGATGGAGGAGACTGAATTTATCGGTTGGGCCTTGATGGATCCAACGCAAATTCTGTGGTGGCAGGCCTCGATGTACTAAAAAAGCCTGCCGCCGCGCTCCTCACATTTATGAAGTCGCAGAGAAGTATGTCCTTCATCTGCAAAATCATCATTTCTTTGGAAGCCTAAATGATTGGACTACTCTATTTGCAAAAAGAATTTTTCTTTGGTGTTTTATTCGGATGGGCGCAAGGTTAAGATTAACGCAATGCATCTATCAATGCAAATGAATCTTTACAGAGGACGGGCAACAATGCATGTATCATCGCAACACACCCCTTAACTCGATGCATTTCTGGAGGACGGGCGCACGGTATTTCTACTAGCGCAACACTACCTCAACATAGTGCGTTTTTGCTAAGGACGGGCGAAAAATACATACGAGCGCAACACACCCCTCAATGCAATGCATTTGAGTAGGATAAACGCAAAGTGTATCTTGTTAACACAAGATGCACCCATAATCGCAATGCATACCAGATGTGTTTTATTATTAAAAATTATTTTATTTATTTATTTATTTATTTTTCCATCAATGCAAGTCACGAGGACTTTGCGGTAATCAATTTCTGTTAATCAATCATTCACCAAAATTTAAGAATAACGCATTGAATACAGAAAAGTAAGGAAATTAAAGAGTGAATTAAATGAGACTTGAATTTCATAAAGCATTAAAAGAAAGTTTAAGAAAGCAATAAATAACAAAATTCATGAAGCAATAAAGAAGGTAATTAACAAAGCAAGTAAACATAGAATTTAGAGATATGGATCGGAAGACAATTTTCTCATGATGAACATAATCCACACCTCCGTAGGCGATCAAGCTTGCCTGCACAATGTCATTACGTGAGATCCAGGGGCTTCGAAATTGCTTGGCAGAGTTTCAGGTGTTCTATTGCGAAGTTCAGCTGCCAGCTGCCCTACTTAAATCTCCACGTTTCTGATTGAAGATGCCTGCGACTGCATTACCGCATCGTTTTTCTCAATATATTGCTTGAGCAGGGACTCCAATGAATTCTAGAGGTGGTTGAGAGGATGTTGGTTTACGGTTGTCCTATTGCACCCTGAATTTCTGATTGTGCGTGAATAAGGTGGAGGTTTCCTTCGATTCCCGAAGTTGCATGGTTCTAATGGCTTATTCGATCCTTGGCTGTGATTTCCTTCCCCAAACGAATTAGGTGATTCATCCAGACCAATTATAGGTGTTGCTGTCGGATTATTCTGGATAGCAACACACTTGGCGGGTGTACGGACCATTTCACCGCATGACCCCCTCCACATGTGGACGCAATTTAATTTGCGCCACGTTATGCCGATTGCATTGGGTTGCGCTATATGCTGTAGAGGGCATCCTTGATTAGCCACCAGTCGACTTGGAGAATAGAGTCACCGTGGCCATCCTGTGCGGCCATAAGTTGTCATGTAGTCTGCAGGTATAATCGGCATATGCGTCTTTTACTTTCTCTCAGAGCCTCTTCCTCGTACCCGTCAATCTACCAAGTCTTTCATATTCCACGAGATACGATCAAGGAACTCTTGCTTCAGTGTATGTTTTTCCTAAATCTCTTGCTGTGGAGCATCAGCAACAACTTGCGTTGATTGTTCAAGCGTTATAGAACGTTTCCATAAAATGCAATTGGTATTATCAATATGCAAACAATTCTTCACCAATCTTATAATCGCACCCAAGCGGTGCTCAGAGTCTCGTTATCCATCTTACTCAAAGTTTTAGCACATCCTTCTTATCTTCTTGTGTTGACTTCCGGAGGGAAAACTTCTTCATAATCCATTCAACCAACTAGTCCCAGAATATTCATTTGTCTCCAATGAATGAAGCCCACCTCTTAGCCTCATCCTCAAGGTGTAAGGAAAGATGTAAAGTCTGATACCTTCTAGTGCGTCAGGAATGGAGAAGTTACCGCCATTTCGACAAAACTGGTTAGATGGGTATCGGGTCCTACCTTTAGACCCCTGAATTTCCTCGTATTCTGAATCATTTGGATCATGACCAGCTTTATCTCGAATCTTGCGTTCTCCTCAACTATCGGACGTGAAATTCCAGGCAAGAAGTCATAGAGATTAGACATCGCATACTTCCTCATTGGGATATTGCGGTCAGCGGCAAGAAAAATGGGGTCTTGCGCTGGCCGGTTTACCTCTTGATTTACTGCGGGTGCTTCATTATTATTGTTATTTTCTGCCATATTCACTCTTCTATGCCTTGCTCTGTTCTGGTGGCCCTGGTGCGAAATGTACGCTCGATCTCTGGGTCAGCTTCGAATTATAGATTAGTTCCAGTACTCATAAACTGTCAGCCTGTTCCTCGCGTTAAACAGACAGTACAAAGAGATCAGTCTTGCAAAATATCACAAAAGTACTCAACACTTACCGTTACTAATCCCCGGAAATGGCCCCATGAACTTATAACACTAGAAATTGATTTCTTTTTATGCATGCATTGTGCCATAAACTTGACATGGTGTTTTTATATCTTACAACATGTGAACAAATATGAGTATGAGTGAATGAACAACAAGCTGATTATGCAATAAACTTGTTAACATAAAAATGGAATGTTGTGCTATGTTATTACTCATGCACACTTTATGCGATACTACTTCTAAATATATGCGTTGTCAATGATATGCTTGTAGTATGCGATAGAGTAATGCGTGTCACAAGTTTCCTTGCACTGAAATCAAGTATAATTCCAATGCAAGTTTCTTAGAATAATCCAAGGTCGAACACAGAGATTGTTTTTGTTAATGCGTTACTTTTGTGATACATGCGACCAGTTTGTACAATTAATCAAGAATTGGGTTTATACAGGAATTTAAAGTGCGATAAAATAAATTGTGCTGATAAAATAAATTGCGTTGAAAACAAAATCCTAACTTAATATGATACAAGATACAGATACTGAGTTCGAGATTGACTGTGAAGTTACACAAAGGATCATAGTATGCGATGGAAAATCTTTATGGATGCACCAGTAATAGAAGGAATAATTAGTAAAAACATCGCAAGTTTGTTAATTGCGTTAAAGATGTAACTAAAGTTCTGCTTTCCCTTTGCGTACACCTCTCGGTGATCGGACACGTTCCCATATCTCTATGGTGAATCAGGGATAAACGTGACAAACGCAAGGTTGCTTCCATCTCTGGAAGTACTTCTCGCTTTAGTTAACGTATTCTTCCAACCTTCTCTTGATACGTGGAATAACATCTTCACTTCTGCTCTCACAAGTGAAGATGCCGTCGAGCATGCTTTAGGTAAACATAATTATTTCCTTAACACAAATTAATTTACTTACTTGATTCTTGCTAATTACCCAGGGGATTAGGAAAACATCATGGAGAAAATGAATTATGGATGAATGGAAATAGATAGAGAGATGACAATGGAAATGATCATAACATTTAATACTACGATTAAGCGTTCGATACATTATGTGAATGAAAGATTATGAAGATGAATACAAGTGATGAAAAAGATATTAGGAACAAATACAGAAGGAGTCTCAACATCTTGACACAGATCTGAATGGAGGTTTTGCTTGTCGGCATGTGAAAGTAATGGGGAGGAGAGCTTCCCTCTCAGGCTTACTCTTCTAGTGGAAGTGACCTTCGCACAGAGCTTCAACGGCGGGGATCGGAAGAATTCTTTGCCCGGAGACTCACCTCTCAGCCTTGTCTCGTGATTATCCTGGATCTACTTTGGAAGTCGCTTCGACCAGTCTCTCTCTCAGACTTAGTGTAAACACGTCTCTATGTATTCAAGTATAACTTTCAGTGAATTTGCAAAAGCTATTTATAGATGAAGCTTGACTCTCTAGATTATGGACCCCACTTTATGGTTAAGATAGTTCCTGAAATGGCAGAGTGAATATTCCTTCCGTTACGTAATCAACCCGTTAAAAATGCACAACTGAAAGCTGTATATTCGTCAGACTCCTTCGCAAATGCATTGCTCTTTACATCTTCGATCGTTCGCCCGCATGCGGTGTTGTTTTTTATTACCACATGCGGTTGAAATTGCATTGATCGCTAACCTCGCAAGCTCCTTGGCCGCTGCACACCTTAACAACGCATCATGGAAAAATCCATCAACTCATGCATTCATGCTTAGCTCCAATGCATAGTTTGTCCTTGGCTTCAACACTTAGCCTCACACAACCTCTACAAGCCATGGTTGCCACACACACAATGCATCATACACCAATGATTCCCAACACCAATGCATGCCTACTCTTGGCTTCTATAATTCACCAATTTTTCACTTAAACTATTTAAAACTCACTTGAGACTAGATTTTTCCATCACTTAGAATTTTCTTCCTCCATCTTCCTACTTTCTTTACTTCCTTTCACAACTTTACTTTAACATATCCTTAGTCTTTACATAGCATGCCTATTACTCATTTATGTAGAAAAGATGGAGTACGGGGTTTACAAAGGGTTTATTAACAATGTAAATCCCGCCTAAAAAATTGGAGCCATTGTTGGGGGACCAAGGAAACTAATTAATCAATTTTTGATTTCTTTTTTTAAAAAATTGTTAAAAAAACTGTGTGCGATCTAATTTCTTTGTTGTATGAACCCCTCCTCAGGGAGTTCCTTGCTTGACTTTGTTGTAGATATAGATCGTGAAAAGCGGTGACTTCAAAGGGAGCAAAGAAGGATAAAAGGATATGAAGAGTTTGAGGAGAAAGTTCAACAAGAGCAAGAGGACCAAAAATAAGAAGAGAGAGTCTTAGCCTAAGAAGCTAGAATGAGTGAAGAAGCTATTGCATGCTTGTAGCAAATCTATCTAATTCACCTTCCAGGCCAGTTCCTAGGTAGGGGTATTCCGTTTCCGTCAGCTTAAATACTTGATAGTTGGTAGAAATACAAGTTAATGTAGCCTTTTATTTAGAATTGTGAGGGCTAACAAGTAGAATATGCGTTGATAATACTAAGAATTCATGTGCAAAGTGAGCTTGCGTCGATCAGCACTGAAAAATCTCGGCTAACCCAATATTATATGTTATTTGGTGTCAACATGTCTATTTTTATAGCTATTGCAGGAATTGATCGCATGCGTTCATCGCATGGATGTTGCGGCTATTGATCGCATGGATGTTGTGGCTATAGAGTAATAACCATGATAGTAGTGTGATCATAAGGTTGGTGGAATGCGATGGTACTTCGGAAAATAAGCATGAACGCATACCTTAGAAGTAGCAAAAAGATGATATTGACATTTCACCTACCGCGCCGTTAGTGGCAGTGATTCAGAGCGGGACCATCAATGCTGTCGGCGATTGAGCTCTATAAATAGAGCCTTAGAGCCCAAATTCAAGGCATTCGAGCTTCTGCCTTAAGGCAGATCCTTGTGATCATAGATGAGAGCATGAGCAAGACCTTCTTTGAGAGTTCTTCATTTCTTCAACCATTCCGAGTGACGACCATAGCTTTGCTGGAGATAGATCTCGAGAAAGACTACTCCACCGCCCATCCATGACACCACCGACGCCTTGACATACATCTGATGGAAGCAAGAGATTGCCTACGTCTAGCCCTCCATCTCTCTTTTTATCTATGTATTGTATTACATTTTGGCTTAAGACATTAATACATTTTGTAATCAATGCATCTCTTTATTTCCTTGGACTCCATCTTCATTAACTTCTTCTTTATCATCCCTTACTTTCATTGCAACGAACTAAGTAAGATTTCAAGAGTTATCGCATACTCAATCATGTGGCATAGAGATATGAAGCATGTAGCAAACCACCGAGAGTTGTGCATTGCGCAAGTATATTGAGTTAATTCTCTTTGCTTAGTGTGAGGCTATCACAATGCTTGTCTATGAGCTGATTAGTTGTGACTAACTGCCCGAGAGAGTAAGTAGTGTAACTCACTAAGCAAAGTAAGCAGTGTTCCTAGAGATAGGAATAATCTTATGTTCAACACAACCATGGGTTATAGAGATATAAGCATGTGGCTGACCACTGAGAGGTGTACGACTCATTAGTATGGCGAGCTGGGATTACCCTTGCAATTAAGCTTAATGATGCGGTGAATTTATCCCTTCCACCATTTTATCTATTTTTCCATGCATCTTATTATGCGTTAACAATTGTCGCGTCTCTACCAATTCTCAGTCATACTTCCATTCCTCAATCTGTTTAGTTAGGAGTAGGAGTAGCACATAGTCTTTTAACTTACTTATTCTTTTATTCATCATCGTAAATGCATTGCTTCGCAACATTTAGTTACAAGTCCCTGAGTTTGACCTCGAATCACCCCGAGAAACTTGCGATCTCGTCATACTTGGCAAGAAAGCAAGAAAACTTGTGATAGGAACCAATGATCATCGCATACACGATTAATGCATATTTTTCAGTTCAACGCATGATCATCAACGCATGGAGATCAACACATAGTATAAGAACATGCATTACGTATTTTCCTCCTATTAAGTTTTTAGCGCAGTTGTCGGGGACTTGCCAGCTAATAGTTTGTTAAGTTTTGTGTTTTCGCAAGCACCCCTTTTAGTCTTGGGCGTATTGTAGCTTGTGCGACCAAGTTGCAAACAATATTTGAGTGAAGATGATACACCAAGAGCCAATATTGGCCCCAAGATAGAAAGGCTATCCGTCGCATGAGCTAAAAGCAGTCTTAGGCGTGTGTTAACCAACATATGGCCATCAATTGCTAGAAGCTCCGATGGTCAGGACGAGTCTCTTGACCTAAGCAGTTGAGATCAATCTCTTGCATGTAAGACTTCTTACAAGGGCTTCACTCCAATTTCTCCAGGGACGTCTTGTACTCTATCTTTACTTTTCTTTCCTAGTTAACTTTAGTTTATTTATTTGATTATTGTCATTTTGGATTTGCGGCTGCTTTCTTGGATGTGGTGTGCGTTCACTCCTTGTAGGTGCGATAATAATTCTCCTCGGTGCGTAGTTTCAACGGAAGAGTCCTCTCCATCATTCAATGCATGGCCATGACCGCATGTGAAGGACCTCATACCGACAGTTCCATGAGCATGTTAGAATCGCTCTGATCTCACCATGACCGAAATACAACTTTATACATTTAACACATACAGTTATACAAATAAATTCTAATTAACAACATGCTTAGAACAAGATAAATAATAGGGAAAGAGTTCCATATCAGTTGAAGACTATCTTCACACTCCGGAACTCCAACGCAGTGGAAACCCTCCAAGAGATTTACCAATACCCGACGGAAACGTCGACTTCAACAACACGATCAACGCAAACACGAACGTTGCAACGGGGATGACACCACCACTAATGAGCCCCGGGTATTCTCGGAGTGAAAACCAAAAGGGTGGGCTTTGGTGAATTTGGTACAGGATGGAGGATCAACGAGTCATGTAGGCGATAAACAAGTGGGAGAGAAAACGATTCTATCGCATAGCAGAAGTGCTTATCATATAGAGGAGCTACACGATCGTGTAGAAAAAGCTGAACGATCATTTAGGAAAAAGGTGTATGATCATTTAGTTAAATCGCGAAGTGGATGATCGTTTAGGCGAAGAAGCAACAATCGTATAGGCTCTTGGGAAATCGTTTCATGAAATCTTTTGGGCGGTAGAATGAATATCGATTGCACGATGCAAAATGAAAACTTTTTATTTTTATTTTTATTTTTAACTCATCGGTTACCATAACTGATCCAGCCCACTACCCACACCCGAACGTGAAAAAGGGATTAATTATCATATAATTAATTAATTAATTAATTAATAAATATAATCATATTATATTTATATCCTACAGTTTGATATCACATATCTACTATAGTATTTTCTCCTCTATTTGATATAAATCATATTTATATCTAATTTCTTCCAAAATAATGTATCTCATACATTTAGCCAATTATATCATATATAATTAACCAATTCAATTATATCATATATAATCGAACTTCCTCTTGTCAATTTGAACATTTCAAATTAACCCAAATATTAGTTCTCGATTTTATCCAAGCTACCCACGGGACCTAATGGACCTGTGGCTCGAAGCTCCAATGGTGCGTGAATAGCTGAATAAACTCTTTAGCCACGAGATCCACCATCCGTTAACTGTCAGGCATTCCACTAAAGACCAACAACTGAACTCTTTTTACCACAGATATATTTCCATGTCCATCGGATATATCCAATCATGAGTACGATGACCCTTCACAGATGCTCGTAAGTACAGCTGGGTCAATTTACCATTTTACCCCTATAGTTACATCTCACTCCTTAAGTACCACTGATTCCTCTAATGAACAATACAACATAGTCCAACTCGATAGATCCAAATAGAGACGAACGTAATGAACACAAGGTTGCTTCCATGTCTAGAAGTACTACTCGCTTTAGTTAACGCATTCTTCTAACCTTTTCTCGATAGATCAGAATGGCATCTTCACTTCTGCTCTCACAGATGAAGATGCCATCTAGCATGCCTTAGCTAAAAGCATTTTATATCTTTAACACAGATTAAGTACTTGTTTAATTCATATTAACTATCAGGGAATTAAGAAGACATCATGGAGAAAGTGATTAACGGGGGAACGAAAATAGATAGAGAATGGAATATGAAAGCTATCGAAACATTTAATATATCTATTAAGCCTTTGATACGTGATGTGTGAATGAATAGATAAAGAAAGTGAAATACAACGATGAAAAGAGATAGAACAGATACAAACAAGCGCCAACGTCTTGGCACCAATTCGGATGGAGATCTGCTTGCCGGATTGGATGGATCGGATGGTAGGAAGAGCTTCCCTCTCTGGCTTGCTCAACCGATAGCAGTGATCTATGCATAGAGCTTCAAATCGGGTATTTGGCAGAGTAGAACTGAGACTCACCTCTCAGCCTTGTCTCTTCTTCTTCCCAAATTTCTTCAATTAAGCACTCAACTTAGCCTTTTCTCTCAACACTTTAGCAGCAATTAGCCCCGTATCAAGTAGCATATTTTCTCTGAAATCAATGGGGGTATTTATAGGTATATGTCTTTGACTCTGGCCTTGTGGTCCCCACTTGTTGTTATGGTAATTCCGAAGATGGAGTAATAATTATTCCTTCTGTTATGCAATCAGACCGTCAATTCTGCACAACCATTAGTTTTATACGTGTCTCAATCCTCCGCTTTTGTGTTGCTCAGCTGCATCTTTCGATCAGATGTCCACATGCGGTGTTGTTTTTATTACCGCATGCGGTTGAAATATAGCTCTGGATCGAGTGTCTCAATCCTCCGCTTTTGCGTTGCTCAGCTGCATCTTTCGATCAGGTGTTCGCATGCGGTGTTGTTTTTATTACCGCATGCGGTTGAAATATAGCTCTGGATCGACTGTCGCATTGCACCGTCGTTGTGGTAATTGTCTCTTCATTGTTGGTTGACAGGCGCAATGTGACAGAGATGCGTTGATCAGTTCGTCTTGAGCCTTGATCGCAAACGGTGACTTGGTTTCCTGCAAAACAGAGTAACATTTACCTTGTCTTCCATCTTTATGGTGTTAGTGGGTGTAATTGTGATCATTCATAATTATTGTAATTCTAAGCTAATTTTCATACAATCGATGCATATTCACTGTATTTTGGCCGCAATATCTAGATAAGGTGGCATAAATCACTTGTATTTCTACAAGTTATCACACCCCCCAATTTAGATATATGCTTATCCTCAAGCATATCTTCTACTAAGGCAATCATGCTCAATTCCTATCCTATATTTTTACGACGATTGGTTGCTCCGAATGTTACACTTGGGCACATTACTTGACAACAAAATTTTCTTCTATCCTTGCTAATTCTTGACAAGCCCTACTTTATTCTTTTATATAACAAAATTATGCTCAAAGATGCTTTTCCAGTTTTCAAAATAGAATGTTTATCTCTTCTTTTTCAAAACAACTTGATGTATCTATATGCAGTGAGCAAAACTTTGCGTCATTTATTTATTTAGAGACTATTGATCATGGATACACTCTTCGTTTTGGCTTGTCTCCACGGGTGTCATCTGAACATCCAACTACAGTTGTGTGCCAATTTCAACTTTAACTCATGATATTCAGAGGAGTTGTCTTTTGCATTCTTTTATTTTTTTTCTTTTCATACTGCATTGTTCTTGGAAACCCACCTTCGTTTTGGCTTTCTTCTACGAGTGTCATACGAACATCCAACTATGAGCAGGCTCCTTTCACAATTAAACTCTTGTCAGGTTGGGAACAGTTTTTGAGGTTTTCCCTTGTGCTGACATTGGAGTTTTGCATAAAAATTTTTTTGATAGAAAATGGACTCATTTTCTTAAATACTGCATATTCTTGATCTCATCTGCTCAGACCTTCCCCATCCCAAAATTTAAAGATGAGCAAGGTCCTCATTGCGTTGTTTGGATAGACTAGACAAACACTTATAAGAAAATTTCAAAAAGAAGGTTTGAGCAGAACTTTGAAAGATAAAAGGTAAAGTACTGTTAAACTAAGAATTAACTAAGTGTTAGTCAGAATTTACTAAGTATGGGAAATGTTTCTAAGTATAAACATATAATACATCATAGCAACACAATGAATATCGTAAAAATAAAAGATTAAGAACATCACAAGAATTAACAGAGGAAGATAAAGAAAAAGGCACAGGCAAAAAGGAATGAATATGTACTTAATTGTATTGACTATTAACAAAGTATACAAATAAATACAAATGAATGTAATACAATTTTTTTTTTCTGTTGCCTGTACAAGAGTCAAAGAATTTGAGCGTTTCTTTCAAATTTGATTCAGAAGGGTGCACAATTAAAATTCACACCATGCTTCCAATAAACGCAGATACATTTTTGCCGAGGACGGGCAACACACATACATCTCCGCAACACACCCCTTAACTAAAGACATTTCTAGAGGATACCTCAACATGGTGCATTTAGCTAATGGCGGGCAAAGGACATATACGTGCGCAACACACCCCTCACCGCAATGCATNGACATTTCTAGAGGATACCTCAACATGGTGCATTTAGCTAATGGCGGGCAAAGGACATATACGTGCGCAACACACCCCTCACCGCAATGCATTGGGTGTACTGGACGCACGATGTTTCTTGGTATCACTCACTACACCCATCATTTCGTTACATACCAATTTATATTTTTTTTCTTCTTAATTCATCAAAATGCGAGTTGCAAAGACTTTGTAGTGATTCATCCAATCATTCACAACAATTATACTACCAGCGCTACTAAATTTAAGGTATGGAACTACATACGAAATTAAATTGGAAAGAAATACAAAACGCATTAAAGAAAAATCTTACTAGACAGTAAATAACAGAATTTAGAAAGCGGTAAAAGAAAGCTATAATGAAAGCAAGTAAACATAGATAAGGAAGATGATTGAAATTCTTAGGATTACCGCAATCACTTCCCCTACAAGCGGCTTAATCCTGCTTGCCCAAGTCAATGGTGTCCATGCGTCAATCAAAGTCACCTCCATAGTAGGGCTTAATTCGTTGACAATTGACGTTAAATGCGTCGTTCCCATCTAAAGTTGTTAGTTCCACTGTGCCATGCGGAAAGATTGTCTTGATTCGGAATGGCCCTGACTAGTGAGACTTCAACTTTCCTAGGAACAATCGTAAACGTGTGTTAAATAGTAATACCTGTTGACCTTCGGTGAATGTTTAGTTGTTTATGTGGTCGTCATGCCATTTCTTGGTTTTCTCCTTATAGATCTTGGCATTTTCGTAGGCGTCCCTTCGCCATTCGACCAGCTGGTTCAGTTGTAGCTTCCAGACTTTTCCTGCACTTGCTAAATCAAACTTCAGCTTTTTGCATGCCCACATCGCCTTATGTTCCAACTCGAGCGGCAGATGACAAGCTTTTCCAAAGACCAGGGCATACGGGGACATGCCAATTGGTGTTGTATAGGCAGTCCTATATGCCCACAGTGCTTCATCAAGATTGGGTGACAAATCCTTCCTGGAAGTGTTGACTACCTTTTCCAGGATGGTTTTGATCTCTCTGTTAGAAATCTCTGCCCGCCCATTAGTTTGTGGGTGAAAAGCAGTAGCAACTCGATGGCTAACGTTAAATTTAGTCAACAGGTTGGCAATTATGTGGTTGATAAAGTGAGATCCTTCATCGTTGATTAAGGCCCGTGGCGTCCCATATCGAGCAAAAATATTTTTCTTCAGAAACTTTGCCACTGTGGCCACCTCATTCTTGGCACATGCGATGGCCTCAACCCATTTTGATACGTAATCAACCGCAACCAGAATATATTGATGACCTTCTGATGGTGGAAATGGGCCCATGAAGTCAATTCCCCAAACATCAAATAATTCAACTTCTAAGATTGATGTCAATGGCATTTCGTTTATTTTAGACATATTCCCCATCCTTTGACACCTGTCACATTGCACAAGATGGCCATGGGCATCCTTAAACAGTGTTGGCCAAAAGTAGCCGCACTGTAGAACCTTTGCTGCGATTCTTTGCCCTCCAAAATGTTCTCTATATGGAGACTCATAACAGAGCTCTAAAATGTGCTTGCGTTTGTGCCCAGGAACGCATCGACGTAATATATGATCATGTTCTTGTTGATATAGGAATGGATCGTCCTAAAAATAAAATTTGGCATCATGTCTTAGCTTCTTCTTCTGCTTGTATGTATAGTCATCTGGTATTTAACCGCAAACGATGAAGTTTACTATGTCCGCATACTAGGGAACATTAATGTCTACTGCCATCAGCAGCTCATCAGGGAATCTTTCCTCAATATCTTTTTCTGTTCCTTGAACCTCGCAATTCTCCAATCTTGACAAATGATCTGCAACTTGGTTCTCGATGCCCTTTCGATCTTTAATCTCTAGGTCAAACTCCTACAGGAGCAGCACCTACCGTATAAGCCTCGGTTTTGCATCCTTCATCATCATCAAGTACTTGATCGCAGAGTGATCCGTATACACCACAACATTTGTTCCGATTAAGTACTGTCGAAACTTCTCCAGTGCAAACACCACTGCGAGCATTTCCTTCTTTGTGGTTGTATAGTTTTCCTGCGCGTCGTTCAGTGTTTTGCTTGCATAATAAATAGGATGCAATACCTTATCTTTGCGCTGACTCAAAACTGCACCCACAACATATCCACTAGCATAGCACATCAATGAAAAAGGTTGCGTCCAATCTGGCAAAATTAAAATGGGTGCGGAGATGAGCGCATCTTTCAATATGTTAAATGCTTTGGTGCATGCGTCATCAAAATTATACTTGTGGTCAGCTTCGAGGAGTGCAGTTAGGGGTTTTGCAATCTGGAAGAAATTGCGATAAATCTTCTATAAAACCCAGCGTGTCCCAGAAAGCTCCTAAGTGTTTTTATGTTCACTGGTGGGGGTAACTTAGAAATTGCGTCAATCTTTGCTTGATCAACTTCCAATCCTACCTTAGAGATTTTGTGACCCTGAACTATTCCTTCTTCCACCATAAAATGGATTTTTTTCCAGTTCAAAACAAGATTTGTTGCCACGCATCTCTTCAAGACCTTTTCAAGGTTGGACAAACAGGAGTCATAATTACTACCGAAGACTGAGAAATCATCCATGAATACCTTGACTGACTTCTCCAAGTAATCTGAGAATATTGCCATCATGCATCGTTGAAAAGTGTCTGGTGTATTACAGAGTCCAAATGGCATGCGTCGGAATGCGAACGTACCAAATGGGCATGTGAAGGTTGTCTTGTCTTGATCCTTCAGCGTAATTGCTATTTGGTTATACCCTGAATAACCATCAAGAAAACAGAAAAATTCATTCCCCGCAAGTTTGTCTAACATCTGATCAATGAACGGGAGTCTAAAGTGATCCTTTTTAGTGGCCAAATTCATCTTGCGATAATCCATACAAATTCTCCACCCCATAGTCGCTCGTGTAGGAATCAATTCATTCTTGTCATTAGTGATGACTGTCATCCCCTCTTTCTTCAGAACACATTGCACTGGGCTCACTCAACTGCTATCAGATATTGGATAGATGACACCTACGTCCAGCCACTTTACTATTTCCTTCTTTACGACCTCCCTCATGGCAGGGTTCAAGCGGCGTTGCCTTTCTACCGATTCAGTCTTTCCTTCTTCCAAACGAATCTTGTGCATACAATACGAGGGATTGATTCCTCGAATGTCTGCCAAGGTACATCCTAAGGCTTTTGCGTTATTTCTTAGGATCCGTATGAGAGCATCTTCTTTCTCCATACTTAGCGATGCAGAAATGATAATTGGTAAAGTGTCGTTACTTTCTAAGTAAGCATACTTAAGGTGCACGGGTAATGGCTTTAACTCTAGCACAGGTGGTTCTTCTAAAGATGGCTTAATGTGCTGTGATGTCCGTTCAGATAACTTGAGCGGTTCAAAGTTTGATTCAACATGAATTCCAGCGCAGTCCTCTTCCAACATTGCACCGATTTCAAAATCCTCCTCCTCTAGTTCCTTCAGGGGTTCGTACCACTGTTCTCCCCGCAATTCCTCGATATATTGGTAGTTCTCTACATCACCTGGGTATTTCAACACATTGAGTACGTTGAACTTTACATCCTGATCGTCGACCTTGATGGTCAATTCTCCTTTCCGTACATTGATCAGCGCTCGCCCTGTGGCGAGAAATGGGCGACCCAAGATGATAGGGATTTCTCTATCGGCTTCGTAATCCAATATGACAAAGTTTCTCGAGAATATAAACTTGTCTACTTGCATGAGAACATCTTCTATCTTGCCCTCAGAAAGCTTTATCGATCTGTCGGCCAGCTGTAATGTGATCGTGGTTGGCCTTGCTTCACTGATAACCAGCTTCTTAAAAATCAACAAGGTCATCAAATTTATGCTTGCCCCTAAATCTGCACAGCGCGTTCCCAACCATCTTCCCTCCTATCGTGCAGGGCAATGTAAAAGTCCCAGGGTCCTTCATTTTAGTGGGGAGATTGTTTTGAAACAGAGCGCTGCACTCATATGTTAGCGCAACTGTTTCATTTTCCCCAATCTTTCTCTTGTTGGCGAGAATATCCTTGAGAAATTTTACATAACTCGGCATCTGCTCTAATGCTTCTATCATGGGAATATTAATGTGTAGCTGTCGAAGAACGTCCAGAAACCTCTGAAATTGCTTGCCATCATCTTTCTTTTTCAGCCTAGACAGGAAAGGTGGATGATCCCGCCATATATCATGTTCACTTGACTATTTGGTGAGGTCCTATGCCTACTGTGTGTCATTAGCTGGAGATTGCGTTGATTGAGAATTCATGTCATGAGGAGCTTCATCTATTGTAGATGAATTTACTTCTGAACTGGTATTTTTTACAATATTAGGTAACCGATCATCATCAACAGTAAAATCTACTGATGTTGTTGCCGCATCTGGTACTTTTGGCATAATAAGAGCTATCGTTCTGCCACTCCTCAATGTCACTGCATGACATTATTCTTTACCTCTTGGCTCCGATACTCCAGAGTATTCGTGCGGCGTACCAGGCACTTTCTTCTTTAATTCGCTTGTAAGCTGATCTATTCGATCTTCTAATTCTGTAAGAGAGTCAGCCTGCATTGTCTCATTTCCTCGCTCTTTTCAATATAATGTTTTAACGATGTCTTCAGAGACGGGGTGCTGCAAGAGGTATCATATAAGGACCGTTAGTCATAGGGTGACGTACCTTGAAAATTACTTCGGCTACATTCCGGATTAGTGAAGACCGGAGGGTTGCCTCGATCCCCTTGATAACTAAATTGATAAAAACTATGGCTCTCCTGATTGAGATTCTCATCCAAACAAAAAATTGGGTGATCCCACCAACCAGGGTTGTGAATTTTGCCAAATGATTCATCGTAAACAACATATACGGGATGTTGATTCCATGGGCAGATGTCTACTGGATGTCTCTCTCCCCATTGAGTGCAATCCATTGCGGCCACGTGAGTCACCGCATTAACTTACGCTGATCCATGAGAGAGAGTTCTCTGTTGGTTAGCCACTGTCTGGAAGAGTGAGGTCATGGTGGTCATCTGCTTGACTAGCCCATTGTGTCTATTGACACATCGACCCTTTCTACTCTTTCTTGCTCCCGACCTCTTACCTCGAGCCCGATATCAACCCACTCATCAGAATGTCGCGAGATGCGATCTAATATGTTCTTTGCTTCCTTTTTTTGTTTCAGAAGTAACTCTAATCAACTAGCACTATTTTGATGTGATGTTATTATTTTAGATCTAGTATATGACTTATTCATTAATCCTCCTTCTGCAGAGGCATCAACTACTGCTTGCGTTGATTGGTCTAAGCCATTGTAAAAGGTTTCCATCAAAATATTATTGGGAATCCCAATATGCGGACAGCTCTTCACTAACTGTCGGAATCGCACCCAGGTGATGCTCAAGGTCTCGTAACCCTTTTACTCGAAATTCAAAACATCCCTCTGTTTCCTTGCGTTGACAGATGGAGGAAAGAATCTGTTCATGAACCTATCAACAAACGGCTCCCATCCGTTAATTTCATCTAGCTTTAATGCTTGAGCCCACCTCCTTGCTTCATTCCGCAATGTGTATGGGAATAGATATAGTTTAAGCCCTTCTTTAGTTACACCAGGCATGGAGAATGCGCTGCACATATCTACAAAATTTATCAAATGAGCGTGTGGGTATTCTCCTTGTAACCCTCCAAATTGTCCCACATTCTGAATCATCTGCAGCATAATAGGTTTTATATCAAAGCTTGCATTCCCCTTGACCATGGGTCTTGAAATTCTTGATGAGAAATTATAAAAATCTGGCGCTGCATATTTCCTCATAGGGATATTATGGTCAGTAGCAAGCAAAACTGGATCTTGCACTGGTAGATTTCCCATTTGGTTTCCTGCGGGTGCCATATCTTCATTAGCCATACTTCTTCACCAATTACTTTGGCCCTGATGAACTCTTGCGCGAATAGTACACTTGATCTCTAGGCCTGCTTAGAATCACTAGATCACTCCAGCACTTTTCAGCCGTTAGACTGCTCTCTGCGTTGAATAGCTAGTACAAAGAGATCTGTCCTGCACATATCACAAAAATATTCAACACTAACCATTAACCAAATCCCTGGCAACGGTGCCATAAACTTGTTATAACGAACGTTGAAATATGCTTGCTATGCTCGAAATGATGCGATACTGCTTCTAGATATGCATTAATTATGAATGTTCACGTAGTATGCCATGCGTTGTCACAAGTTTCCTTACGATGAAACCAAGTGTAATTCCACTGCAAGTTTCTCGGTGTGATCCAAGGTCGAACACAGGGACTGTTTAAGGTTATTGTGGTATGTTCGTGATATATGCGACCAGGTTTTTCAATCTTTAAAAAGGTGTTTTGAACAAGTATTAAAATTGCAGTAAAATAAAGTAAAGTAGTAAAAATGAGATAGTAAAATAAAATACAGTAAACCTAAGTTATATGATACAAGATACAGGCTTCATGATACAAGATGCTGGGGTCAAGGCTGGCTGTGAAGATTATGCAAAGAACATGGAATGTGGCGACAAGTCTTATGAACAAAATAGAAAGAGAAAGATACTTAATATAAACAACGCAAGTTTCTCAATTGCATTAAAGCTATAAGTACGGTCCCGCTTTTCTCTTGGCATACACCTTTCAGTGATCGACCGCGCTCCCACATGTCTGTGGTGAAATAGAGACGAACGTAATGAACGCAAGGTTGCTTCCATGTCTAGAAGTACTACTCACTTTAGCTAACGCATTCTTTTAACCTTCTCTTGATAGATAAGAATGGTATCTTCACTTTTGCTCTCACAGGTGAAGATATCGTCTAGCATGCCTTAGCTAAATGCATTTTATATCTTTAACACAAATTAAGTACTTGTTTAATTCATATTAACTATCAGGGAATTAAGAAGACATCATAGAGAAAGTGATTAATGGGGGAACGAAAATAGACAGAGAATGGAATATGAAAGCTATTGAAACATTTAATATATCTATTAAGCATTTCATACATGGTGTGTGAATGAAGAGATAAAGAAAATGAAATACAATGATGAAAAGAGATAGAACAGATACAAACAAGCGCCAACATCTTGGCACCGATTCAGATGGAGATCTGCTTGTCGGATTGGATGGATTGGACGGTAGGAAGAGCTTCCCTCTCAGGCTTGCTCAACCAGTAGCAGGGATCTATGCACAGAGCTTCAAATCGGGTATTTGGCAGAGTAGAACTAAGACTCACCTCTTGGCCTTGTCTCTTCTTCTTCCCGGATTTCTTCAATTAAGCACTCAGCTTAGTCTTTTCTCTCAATACTTTAGCAGCAATTAGCCCCATATTAAGTAGCATATTTTCTCTAAAATCAATGGGGGTATTTATAGGTGCAAGTCTTTGACTCCAGCCTTGTGGTCCCCACTTGTTGTTATGGTAATTCCAAAGATGGAGGAATAATTATTCCTTCTATTATGCAATCAGACCGTCAATTCTGCACAACCGTTAGTTGTACGCGTGTCTCAATCCTCCACTTTTGCATTGCTCGGCTGCATCTCTCGATCGGATGTCCGCATGCGGTATTGTTTTTATTACTGCATTCGGTTGAAATACAACTCTGGATCGACTGTCGCATTGTGCCATCATTGCGGTAATTGTCTCTTCATTGTTGGTTGACAGGAACAATGTGATAGAGATGCATTGATCAGTTCGTCTTGAGCCTTGATCGCAAGCGGTGACTTGGTTTCCTACAAAATAGAGTAACATTCGCCTTGTCTTCCATCTTTATGGTGTTAGTGGGTGTAATTGCGATCATTCATAATTATTGTAATTCTAAGCTAATTTTCATACAATCAGTGCATATTCACTGTCTTTTGACCGCAATATCTAGATAAGGTGGCATAAATAACTTGTATTTCTTCAAGTTATCAATGCAATTCTGAATTATTGATTTTAATTTCTAATTTATTTAATTATAACGATTATAAAATAAATGAAACAAATTAAAACTGTCCATTGCATTTGATATCATACTTTGTAAAATTATAACATTTATAAAATTACGTAAAATAATGACATGCTTCATGCAATCTCCATTTCATTTCTTAACATACATAACAGTTATATACTAAAGTAACAAAATAAAATAACATTCATACATACATTCAACTATATATTATAACTCTTATAATATAAATGATGCATGATAATGTTCTTATGCATGCAAGCATATATTATAACACTTATATTATATGATGCATGAGCATGCTATAAAATTAATTCATGAAACTATATATTATAACATTTATAATATAGATGATGCATGAATAATGCATAACCTTTGGTGGAATTTTACTATATGGCATACTTTATGACATATATAATTAAAATTGAACTATAAATCAAATGCATAATTTAAATAGCAATTTATGGACTGGACTCCTAAACCATTAATTATACTAATTTAATCAATAAAAGACTAACTATTACATCAAATAATAGCTTAATCGGTTCAAAATAGGTGAATCGGATCTTGAACTACACGAACTAGACCGCTCAAAACCCAAACCGTCTGTGAACGGCTCGAACCAAGCGCACCAAACGTGAACCAGCTGAACCACGAACTGAAACACATGAAAATTGGTCAATCTTTTCTATCTCAAAGCATTGCAACATTGTGACAAAGCATTGCAATGCTATTGAAAAAAATTTTCGTCCGCCTTTCGTAGCGTTGCAATGCTAGGGCACAACATTACAACGTTGTTGTATAGTCGCCTACTATATAATTACGAATTCCTTCGTTTCTTCTCCAATTTTGGCCTCATTTCCACTAGAAAAACGTCGGGAACAACACAAACGACTCAAGAAAAATGAATTATAAACTCTATAACAATAAATATGGCCAAGACAATGGGCCTTTACAAATCAAATTTGTAAAGAAAGTTGTAAATCTAAATCCTAATCCCAAAAACATCCCTAAACCACAAACCACATTCATCCATTCATCATCAACATGAAGAAAGATACAGAATGAAGTACCCACCATCACACTGAATTTTAATTCTGAAAGAGAAACAGGAAAAATTGGGTACCAAGAACGCCGCTCTAATACCAATTGAAGGAAACCGTGAGGTTCGTAGCGAAAACAGGATTGGTCTCAATTTTCAGTTTTTGACATAACTAAATTATATAACATACAAAATATGCATTAAACAAATTTTACAGCATGCTAATCGAGGAAGGAAGAAGGGGAGGAGTAACACTTACCCTTGAAGCTAAAAGGTCTTCACGTATTCCCCTCCATCTGATTGCGAACACTTCGATCTCCATAAACCCGTAGCTACCGAAATGACCACCACCACAAGAGAATATCTTGTATTCCCCTTAGGAGATTGAGAATAAGTAGGAGTTGTGGGCTCTGCTATCTTTTTGGGAAGAGGGAGAGGATTTTAAGAGAGGAAGAAGAAAACATTTTTCTTTTATGTGTAATTGGGCAAAGTCACGAAGAGAATCACTGACATTCAGAGATTAGGGGAAGAAGATGAATGTTATGTAACAAAACTGAGTAGCCCATTCCAGCCTACATGTCTGATTGAGAGAGAGAATTAAGGGGAGGGAGTTGTAACTCCTTTCCTTTAATTTTGAAATTCTAAATTTAAATAAAAATAAATTTAACTTAGATGATATGTATTTATATATAATAACTAACTTATTATATGTATATATAACTATATGTTATATCAAATATAACACATAACCTATAGTATTTTTATACTGTATCAAATACAATATAACCTATAGTTTTTATTTCTCTCAACAATTCATGGAATTTAATATAAATCATATTTATACTAAATTTAATTATATGAGTCTCATTCATACAATTAGTATTTGGATCACATTCAAATATTTAATTCGTTTCAAAATCAACTTTATATTATAATGTATCAAATACATTATATTAATTATATCACATATAATTAATTTCCTCAATTAATTTGAAGAATTCAAACTAATCCAAAATTAATTCTCAATAATCCTTGTTGAGCTATAGAAGGGACCTTATGGACCTGTAAATTAAAGCTCCACTAGTATTTGAATAATTAATTAAACTTCTTTAATTAAATTATTCAATATCTATTAACTATTGGTCACTCCACTAAAGACCGACAACTGCACTCTTCGCACTACAGGTATATTTCTGTGTCCATTCATATAAACAGTCAATAGTACAATGACCCTTCACAAATTGCTCGTAAGTACAAATGGACCAAAATTATCGTTTTGCCTCTATAGTTACATCTAACTCCATAAGTACCACTAATCCCTGTAATGAATAATAAGATATAGTCCAACTATGACCAAATCCTCTTGGGCCAAGAGAAGGTGTGACCACGTTATTTAAGCTCCGGAATCAGTCCTTAAGGGAGAAAGTTATCTACTTACCCCGACATCAAGGAATGAGTGAATTTTATCTTGTGTAGTTGTGTTCCTAGCTCCTGAATAAGACAAATCCCCAAAATGGTAGGCATATTGAGTCGACGATCTGACCGCTCTCACTCATTAAATCAAAGGACCGCCTTCAGATGCAGGAATTCACAACTCACTCAATACTTGGGTCATGTAATCTATGGTCATCCTGGTGAAATGTAAGTCTCTACTATTAATAACATTGTAATGAGACTAGTCATTTCGTGGTCTGGTCTTATACAAACTCTTTGTATAGGATACCCCACTCACGTGTCTTCACATAAATGATCAGGATCAAATCATTTGTAGTAGTTTACAACACTTGTAACATCTATAAAGTGGGTCGTAACCGTTGTGTCACTAGGATAAGGTACCAAACATTATCCATCTACTATAGACCATTTAGGTTATCATTTAAACATGATCTACCTATATGTCTCTACATACATGTTTAAATTACATAAAATAAATCTTTGTTTATTGGATTGAGTGTATGCTCATAAAATAAAAATGCTCATAAAATAACAATTTGTTTATGCAAAGTTTACAAACTACGAGAATACAAGAGAGATTTAGGACACCAATCCCAAAAATCTCCCACTTGTCCTAAAGCATAGAGAGCCAAATGTACAATACAAATAAAGTACAAAATACATTAAACTAGGACATACACTACACACCAATAACATTATTTACTTACCCTACAGTCGGGAAGGAGTGAATTCCATCTTGTAATTGTTGGGTTTAATGCCCTAAATCTCATAGGGTCCTATAATTTGTAAACACCTATATGAACAAACGCTTATGATGTAATAATATGAGATATTTTCTTCACTATTGTCTATAAAATGTGAGATATTTTAGTTGCATTTACCACAAACCAATAAACTAAGATCCATGGTTATCATTGTGACTTATGCATGAATGTGGAGACATACAAGTGGATCATGCCTTAAGTGATAACCTAAATGGTCTGTAGTATATGGATAAAGGAGGGAAACCTTATCCTGGTGATACTATGGATACAACCCGCCTTGTAGATGTTACAAGTGTTGTAAAGTGCTACAGATGGTTTGATCTTGATCATTCATGTGGAGAAATGCGAGCGGGGGTGTCCTATACAAAGGAGTTTGTATAAGACTGGACTACGAAATGTTTAGTTTCGTTATATAACGCCGTTCATAACAGAGACTTTCATTTCACCAAGATGACCATAGGTAACATGACCTTAATCCTGAGTGAGTTGGGAACTTCTATCTATGAGGGCGGTTCTTTTATTTGCATGGGTGCGAGTGGCCAGATTGCCGACTCAAACCTACCACTTTGGGGGTTCATCTGATTGGGGAGCTGGGAACTCAACTACACAAGATGGAATTCACTCCTTCCCCGAAGTAGGGCTAAGTATGTAGATTGTTCCTTTAAGTGCTAATTTCGGGGCTTGAATGATGTGGCACCACACACTTTCTCATGGCCTAGGAGGTGTTCACTCATAGTAGGACTATGATGTATTGTTCATTAGAGCAATCAATGGTATTTAAGGAGTTAGATGTAACTACAGGGGAAAAATGGTTAATTGGCCGAGCTGTACTTACGAGCGATCTGTGAAGGGTTATCGTTGTTAGTGTTGATGCCCTAAACTCTTGTTGGGTCCTGTAGTTTGTAAACACCTGTATTGAACAAACACTTGTGATGTAATAATATGAGATATTTTCTTCACTCTTGTCTATGAAACATGAGATGTTTTATTTGCTTTACCACAAACCAACACACTAAGATCCTTGGTTGTCGTTGTAACTTAAGCATGTATGTGGAGACCTACAAGTGGAACATGCCTTAAGTGATGACCAAAATGGTCTGTAGTATATGGATAAGGTGGGTACCTTATCTTGGTGCACTATGAGTACGACCCACTTTGTAGGTGTTACAAATGTTGTAAAGTGCTACAAATGATCTAATCTTGATCATTCATGTATTAGACATGCGAGCGGGGATATTCTATACAAAGGAGTTTGTATAAGATTGAACCACGAAATGTTTAGTCTCGTGATATAATGTCATTCATAATTGAGACTTTAATTTCACTAGGATGACCATAGGTTGGATCATGGTAACCGTGAGTTTAAAAGGAAAATTGGTTTTCCTATTTGAAAAGGAAGTTTTTACAAAAGTTTCAAAAGGTTTTTGAGTTTTCTCTCGCGAAAAAGAAACTCAGGTAAGTCGTCAAGTAAATACAGATTTACTAAACGACGGCTGGGCGAGCTAAACGATCGTGCAGGTGTGAACTAAACGTTCGTGTAGTATTTACGAAACGATCGCATAGCTTTGCTAGATGATCACTAGCCCAAGGTAAACAATTGTGTAGAGTCTGTAGATGATAGATGGAGCTAAACGATAGAGCTAAATGATTGCATAGCTTTTACTGGACGATCGCATAGCTTTATCTAAATGATTGGGCATCGACTTATACAATAGGTCTTCGCCATCTCTCACTTGCCCAGTCGTGTATGCGATCGTTGTTTCCTTCAATCGTCTGCCTCATACCAAGTCCGAACAGAGCCCACCCTCTGGATTCTCACATCGAGAATACCAAGGTCGCCTTGTTGATGGTGTCAGATTCAACTCGACACCGTTGAGGTTTTCTGGACGCCGTTCGTGGTGCTGTGGAGGCCATTCGTGTTGCGGAGTTGTTCGTGACCGAGGAGATCATTGAGGACGAGCGTGAAGTGTTCGTGCTGTGTTGTTGCAGTGTTGCGGTCGCGGACGTTCAAGGCTGCTGTTGTTCCAACGTTCATGCGCAATGGAGCATGGAGACGTATTTGCCAATGTGCTTAGAGTTTGTCTCTTTATGCATTTGTATTGTTCATGCTGTAATTTCTGGAAATATTTGGATAACTGTTTGTTTTGAAGTCGAATGTAAATATATGTTAATTCATGATTGTAATTTGGAATAGTCTTGTTCTGCTGCTCATGGAAATCTCGCTTCCAATTTCCTTCAATTGGTATCAGAGTCAGGTTACGATCCTGGGACCTGTGGGTTATGGGCCCACCGGATCGCTACATGGGTTTGACTGAAGGCCAAAACGTCATTACGAATGGTGGGGTCGAGGATCCATTTTCTTTTAAGAAAGCAATGGAGGATGTCGACAAAGATGAATTGGTCAAGGCGATCCTCAAGTATCTTTGGTGAACGAGGGTTTACATGCTTGTATATGGAAATAAGGATCTAATCCTTATAGGATACAATGTTGTTGATCCCTTTACAAAGGCCCTCACGACTAATGTGTTTGAGGGTCACCTGGAGAGTCTAAGTCTGGGGGACATGCGACATCTTGTCTAGGGCAAGTGGGAGATGATACTAGGGTATGCCCTAGTTTATTGTATATTGTACATTTTTATATTGTATTGTTCATTAGTCTCCCGAGTCATTAGAACAAGTGGGAGATTTAGAAAACCTGGATGATACTGGGGTATGCCCTAGTTTATTGTATATTGTACATTTTAATATTGTATTGTACATTAATCTCCCACTTTTCGTAATGACTTGGGAGACTAATGTACAATACAATATAAAAATATACAATATACAATAAACTAGGGCATACCCCAGTATCACTTTGAGAGTTCTTCATTCCTCCAACCATTCCAAGTGACGACTAGAGCTTCACTGGAGATAGATCTCGAGAGAGACTACTACACCACCCATCCATGGCACCACCAACAGCCCTGACATACATCTGATGGAAGCAAGACATTGCCCATTTGGCCCTCCATCTCTTTTCCATCTCTGTATTACATTATGGCTAGACATTAATAAATTTTGTGATCAATGCATTTCTCTATTTCCTTCGATTCCATCTTCATTTACCTTTGCTTTATCATCCTTTACTTTCATTGCAATGACTAAGTAGCTAGACTATCACATACTTAATCATGCGACATAGACATATGAAGTATGTAGCAAACCACCGAGAGGTGTGCATTGCGCGAGTGTTGTGAGAAAATCCTCTTTGCTTAGTGTGAAGCTGTAGCAACGCTTGTCTATGAGCGATCGCAATGCTTATCTATGAGCAGAATCAGCAGCGACTAACTGCCGGAGAGGGTAAGTAGTTGAACTCACTAAGCGAAGTAAGCAGTGTTTCTAGGGATAGGAATAATTTTATGTCACCATGCTTTTTGTGATTACCTTGTCTTATGAGTGCATCATTCATCATTTAGGCATGCTCGAGAGAGTGGTCTAAAAACAAAATCTAGGCTTGGGAGAGTCAGATTGGATTGCATAAGCAAGAATAGTCTGTTTGCTATTACACAACGCATGCACCCAATAGATAGAATATGATAGTATGCGGTCACATTGCATGCATCCAGAAGTAGGATACGGTGGTATGCGGTCACCTTGTTTATGTGTGAGAGCGCGTGAGCAAGAATAGAGACTTAGACATAAGTCCTATCGACACTATCACATATGCATCACATGCGTCTTAGTCAATTTTGTGTAGCATAATCGAATAACTTGCGCTGGCTGGGGTTTCCCTTGCGATCAAGCTTAATGTTACAGTGAAGTCATCCCCTTCCACCATTTTATCTATTTCTTCATACATCTTATTACGCGTTAACAGTTGTCGTGTCTCTCTCTCTCATAGTCATACTTCCATTGCTTAATCTGTTTAGTTAGGAGTAGGAGTAGCGCATAGCCCTTAAACTTCAATGTTCTTTTATTCTTTGCCGCAAACACATTACCTCATAGCATTTAGCTATATGTCCCTGAGTTCGACCTCGGATCACCCCAAGAAACTTGCAATCTTGTTATACTTGGTAGGAGAGTAAGAAAATTTGTGGCAGGAACGCATGGTGATAGCATAGATTCTTAGACGAATATTGCATATCCCTTAGTCCAAAGTATGACCAGCGACGCATGGAGAACGAACGCATATCATGAGATGAACGCATATTTATTCACTCCATTTCCACGCATCAGAGTTTAGTGGCATATTGAATTTACTTATATATTGAGGATACATTAAGTGTAGTTTAGATGGATGATGCGTTGAACTAAGCTATGCACTAAGGAGTTGTTAAATTGATGTTTTGTTTGAGAATTTCCTGAGCATGATTCATGAGTAAATTCATAAGTTTTGAGGCTGTTTTCCAGAAAAATATGTCAATTACATAAGGTTTTCTATGCGATTAGTTTCTTAAATAGACATGCCTCCATTAAATGTATTTCAACGCATGCTTAGCTTAAGTGTGATGTAGATGCATAGTCTTTCCTCTTTCTTACAACCTAAGTATTTTACATGAAGTTGAGAATGCTATCACTAAATTTTACTATGAGATTCGAGCATGCTATACCTTAAAGAATAAACAACATGCAGCAGAAGTATCAAGGATCCATAAGCTTTCTAATTCACTAATTTTAGCAAAAACTAAAGCATGTTCTTCTAAAAAAAATGGGTTTTCTGAACATACCTTTGATGAACTCGCCAAGAAAACGCCTGTTCAGCTACTGCCTTCTCTTGTTATCAACGTGAACCACCTCAAAGCCTTCCCTACTATGCTCTTGGAGCTTTAGGCAGAGTTGTGGGACTCAAGAACAGCTTGAAGTGGTGAAGAAACCAAAGAAACTCACAGCAACACAACTGAAGAAGACAACTTCTTCTTTAGAAAAAATTCTCTCGAAATTCTTTGATTATCCTACTCTCCAACAACTCCAATCTTCTTTATATATATTTGATGAACATGCAAAGAGATGGAGTGCATGACTTGAAGGTCATGCTTGGAGAATCAAAGTCAAGAAGATAATGCATTTTTTGTGAGCATAAAGATGATGGTAATGGAAAATACCCATTTTCCATTTTTGTGCAACATGCAAACAATTTTTTATTTTCTTTTTATAACAAAAAATGATATTAAATCATTTTAATTCAAAATTTTGTTTTCTTAAATTAATTTAAAAAACAATTAATTTAATATCAAATATTAAATTAATTTTTGCACAATAATCATCTTTATAAATTTAAATCATATTTAAATATTTATTCTCTTGTTCTGTTTAATTTGAACGTTTCAAATTAATCTCTCAAGCTACCCTAAACCTTATACATTTACGAGCTAGTAGGGGGACCTCGCGGACCTACAAATCATGGGCTCCAACAATTCGAGATTAATCGGCTAAACTCATTAGTCCGATTTAACCCCCATTCATTAACTAATGGGACACTCCACTATAGGTTGAACTCCCCTCACTGTAGAAATATTATGTCCACTTAATAACCATAATCAGTAAGTTGATCCTTCACAGGTTGTTCGTAATCACAGTTAGGTCAAAAATACCATTTTACCCCTATGACTACATCTTGTTCCTTAAGTGCCTACTGATCCTTTAATGAACAATTCTGATTCATATTCTCTATGAATCAAATCCTTTCTCTATCATGAGAAGGCGGGGCCCCGATTGTTCAAGACCTGGAGTTAGTACTTAAGAGAACAACCGATTTGCTAACCCTAAATAGGGAATGAGTGATTTCCATCTTGCAAGGCTATGTCCCCAGCTATTCATCCGATCTTATCCCCAAAATGGTAAGCTTATTGAGCAGTGTTGTTGGACTACTCTTACCGTTTGCAGATCAAAGGATAATCCCTAACAAACAGGAGTTCATAGCTAGCTCAGGATTAAGATCGAGTTAACCTAGGTTATATAATAAATGAAATAGTCAGTTTTAACAGTAAACGGTCGTTATAAAGAAAAGTGACTATTTTCCTAGTCCAGTCTATATGCAAACTCATTGCTTAGGATGCCCCCACTCTCATGTCTCAACATGAACGATTTGTGGATCACATCGTTTATAGCACCTTACAACTTCTTATAACAACTATAGAGTGAGCCGCATCCAATAGTGTTATCAGGATGAGATACCAATTTCATCCAAGTACTTATTAGACCATTTAGTCTATATACTGTCAACTTGATCCTGTTTATGTCACTACATAAAGTTATAGCATTCAGACTATAGCCAAGGATCTGTTTATTGGATTTTCATAATAAGATGCAAAATCAACAAGTCATTGTTATTGATTAAATAGAATGTTTAACACGAACTGCGAGTTCTAGGACATTCCCAACAATCTCCCTCTTGGACTAAAACTCCAGTGAGAACAAATATATACAATATAATGTTGAGATACATAATGGGAAAAACACAATAAACTAGGGCATCTACAATACCATAGACATTCTCCCACTTGCCCTAGATTACACTAGTCGGAGTCCTAGTCCCACTAGGTAACCCTCAAAAACTTTAGCCAAGAGGGCCTTAGTGAATGGATCAGCAAGATTGTCTTCAGAGGCTATCTTTGAGACAAGCACATCTCCTCTATGTACAATCTCCGGGATGAGATGGTACTTTCATTCAATGTTTTTTCCACGTTTGTGCCTCCTGGGTTCCTTTGAGTTAGCAATAGCACGTCACAATACAGTGTGATAGGCAGGTGCATATTTGGAACGACTTCCAAATCAACTAAGAATTCGCGTAGCTTGATACGCTATTTTTATTTCATTAAGCATGTAGACAAATATGAATATGAATGAATGAACAAGTATATGCGTTAAAGAGAATTTATGCGATACTACATCTAAATATATGCATTTTTAATGAGATGCTCGTATATGCAATGTAGTAGTGCGTGTCACAAGTTTCCTTGCGCTAAAACCAAGTATAATTTCAACGTAAGTTTCTCAGAATAATCCAAGGTCGAACACAGGGATTGTTTTCGTTAATGTGTTACTGATGTGATACATGACTGGTATTTATCAATGAATAAAGTTGTTTATACAAGAATATAAATTGCGGTGAAATAAAATTGCATTAATAAAATAAAACCTAAACTAATATGATACATGATACATGATACATGATACATGATACATGATACATGATACATGATACTGAGGTCGGGAACTGACTATGAAGTTGTACAAAGAATTGGTGTATGCGATGGCAAGTCTTAATGGATGAAGCGGAAATAGAAAGAGGAAATAGTAAAAACATCGCAAGTTTGTTAATTGCGTTAAAGATGCAACTAAGGTTTCGCTTTCCCTTAGCGTACACCACTCGGTGATCAGTCACGTTCCCATATCTTTATGGTGAAATAGGGAAAAACGTGAGGAACACAAGGTTGTTTCCATCTCTGGAAATACTTCTTGCTTTAGTTAACGCATTCTTCCAACCCTCTCTCGATAGGCGGAATAACATCTTCACTTCTGCTCTCACAGGTGAAGATGCCATCGAGCATGCTTTAGCTAAACTTAATTATTTCCTTAACACAAATTAACTCACTCACTTAATTCTTGCTATTTACCCAAGGGATTAAGAAAACATCATGGAGAAAATGGATTATGGATGTACAGATATAGATAGAGAGATGTCAATGGTAATTATCATAACATTTAATTATAGAATTAAGCGTTCGATACATGGTGTGAATGAAAGATTAAAGAAGGTGTATACAGATGATGAAATAGAGATTAGAAACAAATACAGAAAGAGTGTCAATGTCTTAACACAGATCTGGACGGAGATTTTGCTTGCCAGCATGTGGAAGTGATGGAGAGGAAAGCTTCCCTCTCAGGCTTGCTTTCCTGGTAGAAGTGATCTTCGCATAGAGCTTCAACAGCGGGGATTGGAAGGATTCCTTACTCGGAGACTCACCTCTCAGCCTTGTCTCGTGATTATCCCGGATCTACTCTAGACAGTCGCTTTAGACCAGTCTCTCTCTCAGAATCAGTATAAACACGTCTCTATGTATTCATGTATATCTTTCAGTGAAATTGTAGAAGCTATTTATAGGCGAAGCTTGACTCTCTGAATTGTTGTCCCCACTTTATGGTTATGGAAGTTCTTGAAATGGCGGAGTGAATATTCCTTCTGTTACGTAATCAACCCGTCAGAAATGCACAACAGAAAGTTGTACATTTGTCAGAGTTCTCCGCAAATGCATTGCTCTTCACATCTTCGATCGTTCGCCGTATGCAGTTGAAATTGTGTTGATCGCTAAGCTCAAGATCGATTGTCGCATGCGCCGTCATTGCATTGATCATCTCTTCGTTCTTGATTGATGGGCTTAATGTGACATAGATGCATTATTTATTTTATCTTTGAGCCATGAAGGCATGCGGTGACTGATTTCCTGCAAAACAGAAACTGAAACATTCTATTCTACCATCGCAATGGTGTTAGTGGGTGTATTGACGACAATTTATAATTTTTGCATTTCTTAGCCAATTTATATACTATCGACTCAACTTTTCTTTCTTTTAGTAGCAATATCTAAATAAAGCAGTATAAATAACTTGTATTTCTACAAGTTATCATAGCCATACTACTTCCTTAGTAGCTTCGCATGCAGCCATGTATTCCGCTTCCATGGTGGAGTCAGCGATACAACTTTGCTTGATGCTTCTACAAACTATAGCTCCTCTGTTAAGAGTGAAAACTGATCCTGAAGTAGATTTCCTAGAATCTACGTCAGTCTGAAAATCAGAATCGGTGTATCCCATAATGTGAACCCTAGACCCTAATTTATCTACTTGAGTGTGTTCCCTATTGATACCAGAATGGTGAGTAGGTTGATGTGGAAATTAATGTGTAATTGTAGAGAAAAGGGTGAAAAATTAGAAGAAAAGTGTGAATTTGAAAGCTTGACAATTGGGTAAAACTTGGAAAATTTTGCTAAGTATAACCCATGCGTTGGAAGCTAGAAAATTGACTAAGTGTTGTTCCATGCATTGGCCTTGCTCATTTAGAGGTTTTTTGGGGCGTTGAAGGAAGCCAAAGTGTGACCAAGAGAAACGCATGTGGCGATGCTACACAATGGATGCAGCAGTGCTACACGATGGATGCGGCGATGCTATGCAATAGATGTAGCGATGCTACGCGATGGTATGCGGCAACACTATGTGATGGTGCTATGCGGCGACCTTGCTAAAGGATGAGCTAGGCGATGAAATAAGCTATGGTGGACGCATGGTAAAACGTCTTGCGTTTCTGAGGCTTGCGGTACACAAGGCTAATACTATGCATTGGTGATGAGCTATGCGTTGGAAATCCAAGGGCATGTGGGCGCATAGGACAAGCTAGTTGTATGCGTTGAAAGAGTGTTGGTCATTATCCTAGTTGATCGCATAGGGCAAAGGTAAGCCATGCAAAAGGAAAGGATATGCGGCCAAAGATGAGCCTTGTGAGCATCTAGCATATGTGACCAAGTTGCGTCAATTAGATGCACAAGGTAGGATTGAATGGACGCATGCACCGATTGGTGGTGTCCGGACATAGGAAGGTTGCAGTAATTGGATGGGCGCATTTGTGGTTAGATGACCGCATATGAAATTGGATAGACGCATGCAGGGACATCATGGGAAGAAATCTTAAGCCTTAAGCAAATAAGGTGGACGCACAAGAAGACATGCAAATTTAAGCATTTTGTGTTGGCTAAGGAAGAGGAAGACACCTTAGATTGCGGTGATTTGAAGGTTACGTTGATAGTGTGGGGAAAAGACACTTGGACATGCAGCCAAGTAGGAGGTGTCGACCTTGGAGAGATTTTGGACACCTATAAATAGGGCCAAGGACTTCTAGTCAGATCACAATTCAAAGGACATTAAGAGAAGCGTGAAAGCTGATTAAACTATGCGTTGATAGCAAATCTATGCATCGGTCATAAAGCTTTAAGAGAAGACGCAGTTAAACAGTGATGTCTGGATATAGCATCAACTTGGGACGAGGAGTTCTCCCAGTATACTCGTGCATTTGGAGTGATTCTAAATCCAACTGAAAGCTCCATGAGTCTAGTTTCTAGGGTAGCACTGCCAGAGAAGAAGCTCCAAGGGATTGGGCTGAAAACTGAGAAAAAGACAGAAGAATGATGCTGTCGGGTAAGCTTGGGCCAGTCTTGAAGATTTTGTGATTCTGGCTAAACCACGAGGCATTCTGAGCTCAGATTTTAGGGTAATCTTCCTAAGATATTTTAGAACATGTTTGTAGAAGAAAGTATCTCAAGATAAGCATATAACTATGAGTAATCTGAGTTTTAAATTGAATCTTGATTTTAGGGGTTCAAAAGGGAGCCCGAGGTAAACAAAGAACTTCTAGAGAGAAAAGTTCCTAGACGATCAAGGTGAGTGACTAAAATATTTAACTAAATATTTATAATGTTTTAAAGAAACCATGTTTTAAAGAAAGATTATTCTCATGCCAGCTAGTTTTACAAAGTAATTTCTAAGCAAACCATGAGTTATGTTTTAAACGCATGCCATATATGAAAGTTTATTGAAAAAATATTTGTGTGTGTTTAAATACACCAAGCATGCATTAGCATCTTGAGTAAGTGTTTACATAATCTTCTTCTGTCCCTCCTTTTGCTCCTCAGCGTACGGGGTATTAGCAAGTTTGTTCTTTCTTTTAAAAGTCTTATATGGCAGATCTATTCACTCTATCAATAACTGAGCCGAATCTAGTGTATCTTCAACTCCACAAAATTTGATTCGTTATTTTTAAATAATAGTTGAAGGGCCCATCCCAAAAATCATAAAACAAAAATATGAAAAAGAAAGGTCAACGAACCCCTTTTTATAAAAGAACTCGAAAAAAAAGGCATGTTTTCTATGCGTTATGGTTTACATGCTTTAAAGAGAAAAGTCATTTATGACTAGTTTTACTTGAAACACGAGAAGCTCGATACTGAAGGACAAGTTTAGAGAAGGTATCTGAGCAGAAGTACCCAAAAATATGATGGTACATAGTATGTTCCCGTGCACGTAGGTAGTTAAAGTCAGAGATTGAGCTAAAGGGTTCTCTCTTGACTAGCAGTCGACGTTGGGATTTAACCACAGCAGGGTTATTCTCAACTAAGGAACAATTTTAATGTTTTCTGGTCAAAACAAATTTATATGTTTTATGCTTGGAAAATGTTTTTACAGCAGTACAAGGTTACTGTAGAAGTTTATATTTCAATTTAATCTCTTTATTGAGACTATTGCATGAGAATCAGTTTTCTTTCTTAAGTCGCTCACTGGGTTAACAAGCTCACCCAGTCTTCAAATGTTTTCCTTTCTCCCAGGTAGCGGTCAAATCCTCAGGAGATAGCTCTGCATCTACTCTGCCACTAAAGGACAAAGATATTGTAACCCGTCTGTTAGGTGATTACTGTAAATATTGTACACATGTTACAGTTGTTCATTTAGGGACTAAGGTTTTGGGCATCGGAACTTGTGAAACTAGTAACGTAATCAATCTTTATATGTTGTGTTTCTAAACTTAATAAATTTTGGCCTAAGAGGCATCCATTGTATATGAGTTTATACATTGGTATCAGAGTTATTTTTGTAAGAATTATTAGGCAGTAAGTTTCAACAAAAGGGTTGATAACTGTTGCAGTCATATCCTTTCCTAGGCTTAGAGAGTAGTTTGAGAGGGGGTCTGACAGCTTGGCATCAGAGCAAAGGTATACGTAAAACTTGGGTAAAGGTTGAGTATAAAGTTTTGAGTTGATACCAGTTGGTATCAAAGCATGAGTTTTGGGTGAAAGAGAGAGTTCATGCATTAGATTAAGTCCCATCAGTAAGTCCCTAACATTTGTACTTAATAACTAAGCAAAGATGCTGATGAGAAGTGGCAGGCTGAGTAGGCAGACTGAGAAAAGGAATGTTGACCCTACCAGTTGAGGCTCTGAAGTTAGACAGGACCCAGATCTGAAGGGGAAGAGAGTTAGAGACCCAGTAGGGCAAGAAATGGCTTCTGCAAATGAGTCTAGTACCCCACGGGTAGATGTAGATGCCCAGATGGAGGATTGAGTATTTAATAGAATCGCCCAGAGATTTGCAGCAAATGTAGGATCGATTCAAACCGATCCAGAAAAGAAATTTGGCGTCGAGAGACTGAAAGCTTTAGGTGCCACAACGTTCGATGGAGCCACAGATCCAGTAGATGCTGAGGTCTGGTTAGACTTGATTGAGAAATTTTTTAATGTTATGAGATGCCTTGAGGATCGTAAGGTAAGATTGGCGGCATTCTTTCTGCAGAAAGGGGTTGAGAAATGGTGGAAAGTGATAGAGGCCAGAAGAAATAGTTTAGAAACTATGACATGGTCTGAGTTCAGATAAGTATTTGAGGATAAATACTACCCTAGTGCTTTTAAAGAACCAAAGAGGGAGAAGTTCCTTAGGCTAACTCAGGGATCAATGATGGTTGCTGAGTACGAGAAAAGATTTATAGAGTTATCTCAGTATGCCCTTTCGATCATTACGGAAGAGAAAGAGAGATACAAAAGATTTGAGAATGGCCTAAGAAGAAAGATACGTACACCCATTACCTCTACATATAATTGGGTGTATTCCACTCAGTTAGTTGAGACCGCTATCCAAGTTGAGCAGAGTGTAGCGAGGGAAGATATACTCCAGCCAGGTGCGGAACAGTTCAGGATGCCTGAAGAAACGAGAGGTAAGAGTTTTAGACCCCCGTTCTCTGGACAGTCAGGTATGAGAAGTTCTGAAGGCATGAGCGAACAGGGTTCAAGTTGAAAGAGGTCAAGAACTACAGCTGGACCGAGTGGTAGATCAATACCAGGTTGTACTAGCGAGTCAGTAGCTAGTACAAAAAGGAGACCACTATGTGCAAACTATGGTAAGTGCCATACAAGAGTATGTTATGGCAACAGGAACGTGTGTTTTTAGTACGGACAAGTGGGGCAGTTCAAGCAAGATTGTCCCCAGCTAGGTCATGGAGCATAGGGTGAACAAAGAGGAGTTACCCAGGTTGTAGACCAACCTAGAGCAACCGGAGCCAGAGGTGAGGGATCCAGTGTCGCTAAGTAGAAAGGGGTAGCTGGACGACCCCAAGAGCAACATTAACAGCAGCAGCAGCAGGGTAGAATATATGCTGTGACACACCAAGAAGCGAAAGAGAATCCAGATGTCGTAACTGGTATGATAACTTTATGTAATCAGTCCACTTATGCGTTATTTGATCCTGGTGCTATGCACTCATTCATATCTAGCATGTGTGCATTGCATATTGATAGAGTGCTTGAGCATATGAATGAGGATTTGTTTATCTCTACGCCTGTAGGAGATACTCTAGTTATACATGAGTATTACAGGAATTGTGAAGTAATTCTTGGGAATCAGAGTTTATGGGTTGACTTGATTCCACTAGAGTTACTAGAGTTTAATGTTATCTTAGGTATGGATTTCCTAAGTAAACACTATGCCACTGTGGATTGTTTTAAGAAAGAAATAATGTTTAAGAAACAGGTGGAAAAGAGATAACCCTGGTAGGAAGTAAAAGAATACTTCCAGGAAGTTTAATATCAACAGTGAAGGCTAGGAAGCTGCTGAGTAAGGGATGTGAAGCTTATTTAGCCTACGTAGCAGTTTCATAGGATAGGAAGCTGAGACCTGAGGATGTACCTGTGGTACAAGAATTCTTAGATGTGTTCCTTGAAGAGTTACCAGGCTTACCACCTGACAGGGATGCCTGATGTCCCATGCACCGTATAGGATGGCTGATGACATGCAGAAATGCATGTCTTCTTAGGCCTTTTACTTAGAATTATGAAGGTTGTTAGGCAAAATATGTGGCAATCATGATAGGAATTCACGAGAATATGAGTTTGCGTCGATCAGCATGTCGAATCTCAGCTAACTCGTTATTTTGCATTAATTATGCGTTCAATGTTCTATCTTCGTAGCTAATGCAGGAAATGAATACAAACGCGGAAACCAGACCACCGCATAGACGACCGCATGTAGAGAAACACTCCATCGCAAGGCAAACACATCGATCAACACATGGGTGTTGCAGTGATCAATCGCATGCGTTCATCGCATGAGAATTGTGCTCGTCAGGCGATTGCGGTCATCATGTTGAGTTGCGATATTAAGCGAATGCGGCCATTGAATGATTGCGGCTATGCGACAACGCAAATTAATGGATCAACGCAAGGTAGGTGAAATGAATGCATCAATGCATCTACCTTGAGAAAATCCAAAGCTGATGGATTTCACCTACCACGCCGTTAGTGGTAGAGGTTTTGAAAGGAAGAATGCGTCGAACGTCAGATTCAGAGCAGTCCAATTAATACTGTCGGTGACCCAAGCTTATAAATAGAAGGCGATGAGCTAAAATTCAAGTTATCTGGGGAGGATCTTTATGACCGTGGACTTTCCCCGCGATCTAGACAAAATGCGTGAGAAGACGCTTGAGAGTTCTTCACCTCCTTCATACATTCCGAGTGACGACTGGAGCCTTCGACCGGAGTAGATTCTCGAGAGAGTCAGCTCTTCTGCCCATCCATGGCACCACCAGGAGCCTTGATGCACATCTGCTGGAAGCAAGTCTTTGCTTCCAGATGGTCATTTCCTTTTCCTTTCTTTTCTCATATTGTATTGTATGACATTTTGGAATTAAAGAATTAATACAATCCATTTTTCAATGCATTTCTCTATTCCTTCGACTCCATCTCCATCTTCTTTGCTTAGCATCTTTACTTTCATTGCAACACTTAGTGGGATTGCTTGGGTATTGCATACTTAGTCATGTGGATTAGGAATATGAAGCATGTAGCAAACCACCGAGAGGTGTGCGTTGCGTGAGTGTGTGAGAAAACCTTATTTGCTTAAGTGTGAAGCTACTGCAATGCCTGTATATAGGCTAACGCATTGCTTGTCTATGAGTAAAGTCAGCAACAATCAACTGCCCGGGAGGGTAAGTGGTTGGATGCATTAAGCAAGGTATGCGTTGTTCACTAGGGATAGTAACAATCTTGCGTCAACCAAGTTCATTTGTTTGTCTTGTATTATGTATGCTTCATTCGTCCATTAGGGATACTCGAGAGGGTAGTCTAAGGATAGGATCTAGGCTTGGGAATGTCAGGTCAGAATCTAGGGTCAGGAGAGTCAGATTAGAACACATAATACAAGAGATAGGAGCTTGGGAATAAGCCCTGTTTGCTATTAACCCATCGCATGTATCATAGAGATAGGATACGATTGAGTGCGGTCATCGCAGCATTGTGTGCATTTTGCATCATCGCATAGGAAAAGAGTAGAGACTTAGGAATAAGCTTTATGGACACTTTTGCATTCAACACATGCGTCCTAGATTTAGGAGCACCACATCTCCATTGGAAAATAATTAGTTGTGCATGAGTGTAGCATGAACGCATTGGCTTGCGTTGACTAGGGTTGCCCTCGTAGTCAATCTTAAGTATTGCAATGAAAACATCTTCACATTTTATCTATTTTCCCATAAATTTATTTCATGTCAAGGTTTGTCGCATCTCTACCTTTCATGCATATTCTCATTGCGTTGTCTATTAGATAGGAGTAGGAGTAGGATGAACTTAGCAACATCCCCTCCATTCTTTTATTTGAACCACCGCATGCACATCACCGAAAACATATAGTTACAAGTCCCTGTGTTCGACCTCGGATTACCTGAGAAACTTGCGTTCGCGTTATACTTGGCGTGAATGTAAGAAAACTTGTGGCAGGACACATGGTCATCGCATACATTCGTTAATGCATTATCATTCCAATGCATGACCATCGACGCATGACTATCAATGCATATCTTAGGAACATGCATTGCATATCGCGTCCACAGAATTTTGGTTGTCGAGTAAAATTGACTTCCAATTTCCCGCCATCAATGGCGCCAGCAGAACTGAAGGAGTTAAAAGTTCAGTTACAGGAACTTATGGAAAAGAGGTACATTAGACCCAGTGTGTCGCCTTGGGAAGTGTCAGTCTTGTTTGTCAAGAAGAAAGTTGATACTCTTAGATTATGTATAGACTATAGACAGTTGAATAAGGTGACCATTAAGAATAAGTACCCAATGCCTCGTATAGATGATCTCTTCGATCAGTTAAAGGGAGACACAATGTTCTCTTAGATAGATTTAAAATCAGGGTATCACCAATTGAAGGTGAAGGACACAGATGTTCCAAAAACTACATTCAGAACTAGGTATGGACATTATGAGTTCCTAGTAATGCCGTTTGGATTGACGAATGCTCCTGCGGTATTTATGGACTTGATGAATAGGATATTTCATCTTTATCTGGATCAGTTTGTGATAGTTTTCATAGACGATATACTAGTATATTCTAGTAGTGTAGAAAAGCACAAAGAACATCTGAGGATGGTGTTGCAAATGCTAAGGGAAAAGAAGTTATATGCCAAGTTTAGTAAGTGTGATTTTTGGTTAAACCAAGTCGTATTCCTTGGGCATATAGTTTCAGCGGACAGAGTTAGCGTAGATTCCCAAAAGATAGAAGCAATATTCAACTGGGAACGACCCATGAATGTAACAGAGGTATGTAGTTTTCTGGGTTTAACATGTTATTACAGGAGATTCGTGGAGGGATTTTCTAAGATAGCTCTACCATTAACAAACCTGACCAGAAAAGATGCAAAGTTTGAGGGGTCGCCAGAATGCGAAACACAGTTTTCAAGTGTTGAAACAAAGGTTAGTATCAGCACCAGTGTTAACTTTACCTATACCAAAAAGAGTTTGAGGATTATTGTGATGCATCCCGACAAGGGTTAGGATGTGTGCTGATGCAGGAAGGAAAGCTAGTAGCCTATGCTTCTCAACAGTTCAAGAAGCATGAATGTAACTACCCTACGCACGATTTAGAGTTAGCAGCAGTTGTGTTGGCTCTAAAGTTGTGGAGACATTACCTGTTTGGTGAGCGTTGTCATATATTCACTGACCATAAAAGTCTGAAGTATATCTTTGATAAGAAAGAGCTAAACTTGAGACAGAGAAAATGGATCGAGTTGATGAAAGATTATGAATGTACAATTGATTACCACCCAGGCAAAGCAAATGTGGTGGCTGATGCTCTAAGTCGAAAGACCAGATTAGCCAGAGCTATTATCTGTTCAGTGAAAGGTGCACTGATACATGAGTTGTATAATGCTAAAGCAGCATTATCAGTTGCTCAAACATGAGGTTTACTAGCTTCATTTCAAGTACGTCCTACTCTCGTAGAAGATATTCTACGTGAACAGTTAAAAGATACTGATCTTTAGAAGTTAGCTGAAGAAGTAAGTAAAGGTCTGAGGACGGATTACCAGTTAAGAGCAGACAAAGTGCTATTAAAAGAAGGTAGGGTATGTGTACCTAATAACTTAGCACTTAAACAGGCTATTCTAGAAGAAGCACATAGTTCGGTTTATGCTATGCATCCAAGCAGTACGAAGATGTACAGAACATTAAAGAGATCGTACTAGTGGCCTGGTATGAAAAGAGAAATAGCAAAGTATGTTGACAGGTGTTTAGCATGTCAACAAGTTAAGCCAGAAAGATAGAGGCTAGCAGGATTGCTTAATCCACTCCCAGTACCAGAGTGGAAATGGGAGCATGTTACGATGGATTTCCTGTTTGGGTTACCTAGGACACCAGTGAGCTATGATGGTATATGGGTAATTGTGGATAGATTGACAAAAACAACTAAGTTTTTACCTGTTAAAGTTACTTTTACCCTAGACCAATTAGCTAAGTTGTATGTTGATTGAATTGTGAGTCAGTTTGAGGCTCCAGTTTCGATTGTATCATATCGAGATTCTAGGTTTACGTCGAAGTTTTGGCCTAGCTTATACAAAGCTATGGGTACCAAGATATATTTTAGTACAGCTTTTCATCCACAGACGGATGGTCAGTCTGAGCGGACAATTAAGACATTAGAGGTCATGCTGATAGCATGTCTATTGCAGTTCAAAGGCAGTTGGGATATGTCATTAATTGAATTTGCATATAACAACAGTTACCATTCGAGTATTGGAATGGCACCATATGAGGCACTATACGGAAGACCATGTAGAACTCCGATATGTTGGAATGAGGTTGGTCAAAGGAAATTACTAGGTCTAGAACTTGTTCAGCAAACATCATACAGTGTTAAGATTATAAGAGAAAATCTTAAGACAGCTCGATACAGGCAAAAGAGTTATGCCGATAAGCGGAGAAGAGAATTGGAATTTGAAGTTGGTGATAAAGTATTTCTTATGTTGTCTCCGTGGAAAGGAATACTTAGGTTTGGTAGGAAAGGGAAGTTAAGCCCGAGATATATTGGACCTTACAAGATAATAGAAAGAGTTGGCCCAATGGCATATAGGTTGGATTTACCTCCAGAGTTATCTCGTATCCATGATGTGTTTCATGTGGCAATGCTTAGAAAGTATATGCCAGATCCTACCCATGTGTTGCCTGAGCAACCAGTGCAGTTGAAAGAGAATTTTTCTTATGAAGAAGAACCAGTGGAGATTCTTGACAGAAAAGAACAAGTCGTAAGGAATAAGATAATACCATTGGTAAAGATACTATTGCGAAACCATAACACTGAAGAAGCAACATGGGAAGCTAAAGAGAAAATAAGAAACAAGTATTCGCAGTTGTTTAATTGACGAACTTGTAGCAAAATTTCGGGGACGAAATTTTCATAAGGGGGAGGTAAATGTGAACCCTAGACCCTAATTTCTCTACTTGAGTATGTTCCCTACTAAGACCAGTATGGTGAGTAGGTTGATGTGGAAATTAATATGTAATTGTAGAGAAAAGGGTGAAAAATTAGAAGAAAAGTGTGAATTTGAAAGCTCGACTCTTGGGTAAAACTTGAAAATTTTGGCTAGTATTACCCTTAACGTTGGAAGCTAGAAAAGGTATCTAAGTCACACCAGTGAATAGCGAAAGCACTTTTTTTTCCAGTCTTTTCTTTTCTGTAATTGGTCTGTTCCAATTCTGATAGGTGCACCTGACATGGCATTTCCCCGGTAGCTGAGGAAGCTCCTTCTACGTTCTCAATGCCCGCATCAACCTATCGTCAACGTAAGGTGAGTTGACCGTCCATTGACTAAGTGTTGTTTCATCATTGGCCTTGCCATTTAGAGGTTATTTGGGCGTTGAAGGAAGCCAAAGTGTGGCCAAGAGAAAGCATGCAGTGATGGAGCATGCGGTGATAGGCTACATGATGGAGGCAATGGCAACTACTGAGGATGCGCGTTGCTACATTACGATGATGCGACAGTGTACACGATGGATGCGGCGATGCTACGCAATGCTATGTGGAAAACTATGCGATGGTGCTATGCGGCAGCCTTGCTCAAGGATGACTAGGCAATGAAACAAGCTATGTGGATACCCATGGTGAAACGTCTTGTATTGCTAAGGCTGCGGTACACAAGGCTAATACTATGCATTTGGTGATCGTCTATGCAATTGGACATCCGAGGGCATGTGGGAGTGTAACAATCCATACCTTTTTATTTATTTATTAATAATGTAAAACTTTTCCTTTTTTCAGTAATTTTCCTTAGTTGAAGGGCATGTTTGGAATTCTGAATTTAAAGTATAAATGCGAGGATTTAAGTGTTGTCGTGGAATTTATTAAAAAATTATTCAATTTGAAAAGTTATGGCAGGAATTATTATTTTTGGAAAGAAGGAAATTAAATAGTATAAAGTGGTTAAGGAAAGGATCTAATTAGAGTTATACTATTTTCCTTTTATTATTATTTTTAATTAGTATTAGTATTTTTTTAAAAAATAAAAAAGGACCCCCGTCCCACTTTCTCCCTCATTCACGCGAGCCCCCCCTCCTCCATTTTCTGCTTCCTCGCCGCCTCTCTGCGTCGCGTCTCTCAACCATCCTATCACCGCCGTTCGTGGGTTTCGGTTGGCTAGATCCCGCCGGTCAGACACGCCGTCAGTATGCCCAGATTTGAGCCACTACACGTCCGTCGCTCTCAGTCCGCCTAGATTCGAGCCGCCGCACGTCGATCGCTCTCAGTCCTCCCAAATTCGAGCTGCTGCACGTCTGCCGCTCTCCGCTGCCCAGATCGAGCCGAGTCTCTCCTTCACCGCCCACCACATTGCTGTCGGCTGCTTCTAGCGCCGCCAGCCCTGTTCGTCGCCAGGACCTACCTACACCACTAGACTTGTGCTTTGAGTAAGCGATTGATTATTTTTGGGCAAGATTTTGGTTGATCTAGTTTGATTACCGATTTGGGTTTTGGGTTAAAAAAATTTGTTATCTCTATATTTGGAATCCAAATCCAAGATTGGAGTACTTCGGAGTGCGCAGCGTGCTGTTTAGTGGATTCGAGTTTGTTCGGCAAGTATTTTTGGTAAGCGTTGTGACCCTTGTTGTTGATTGTTAGGCACTTTTGGTTGTTGGACTGATGGATAGTTTGGTTTTAGTTTTTCGAAGCTTCCAAGTCGTCGTCCTTTGGGTTCTAAAATCTGCTAAGAGGAAATTTTGAGTCAAAATCTCGCGAGTGTTGGTTGATCAAATTTCATTGGATAAGTTCATTGGTGATCCCAAAATTTAATTTGTATGTATGGATCTTGGTTCCAAGAATTTAAAATTTGTGTTACGTTTTGTATTAGGGGACTTAGTTCAGGGGTTTTTTGTTGGAGATCATTAGCTTGGATTAAAAATCAGAATTTGATTTCGAGGTAAGTAATCTTACTACTGGAACTGCCCACGGGCCAGGCTTTAGTTGTATGCTAGTATGATAAGCGTATGTTATGGTAAATGTTAGCATATTGATTGACAGTATGACCTGAATCAAAGTATGTTTTGGCACGAATTCTGATTTGTTTACATACACCCCTAAGTACTTGATCGTTAGTATGTGATAGTATGTGTTTCCATATGTCGATGTCTGATCTGCTGTTGTTGAGGCATACTTGCATGTTGTGGATTTATGATGTAAGTTAGGCATGGATGATGTATAATATGTTGTTAAGAAATATGTGTATCTGATGAAGCCATGGTATCAAGGATTTTTATGTATGTTTTAGAACTGTACAATGTTGAATCTTAGCACGTTAAGACTGTGTGAATATCCTCATTGATTAGTTAGATGCTCACCAGTTTGTGTTCGGGATTCACCAGTTTGTGTTTCCTTCAGGATTCACTAGTTTTGTGTTTCCTTCGAGATTCACCAGTTTTGTGTTTCCTTCGTGATTCACCAGTTTGTGTTTCCTTCGGGATTCACTAGTTTTGTGTTTCCTTCTGGATTCACCAGTTTTGTGGGCATACTTAAATACAATAGGATAGTTTATTGAATACACCACGCATGCCATATATGAAAGTTTATTGAAAAACTATTTGTGTGTGTTTAAATACACCAAGCATGCATTAGCATATTTAAAGACATGTTTTCTATGTGTTATCTTTACATGATTTAAAGAGAAAAGTCATTTATGTCACACCCCGCACCAGATTACCCTCCTAACCTGGACGGAAGGGTGATTGTAGTAGTTACCAACCATTTTGCTGGCACTTACTGCCTATCTTACCTGTTAAATATTGCTCAAACCCTGAATACATACATATTAACTCAGAACTTAATATATTTACATTATAAGGTTTCGTAGCATTGCTTATACATAGATAATACAACCTAGTGAGCCCCATCAAGAATATTAGTTACTAGACAGACACATGTGTACTAACTTATACAGGTCTTCAATTACACTTCCTTCAACCTGTTTCTTTGAGTGGCAGAGTAGCAGCAGAAAAGTCATTTGGGAACTAACCGCTACTTGAAAAGGAAAACATTTGAAAACGTGAGCTAGAAGTGCAGTGAGTGACAATAAAAACATAAATCTCATGCTTTAAACTGAAAGCTTGAAAACATAATACTGAAACTAAAATATACCAAGCAAACATGTACATAAAACCTTTAAAACCACCTTTAAGCATCATTATTCCTTAGTTGAGAACGAGCATACATCGGCCATACTTTGCTGGTATATGACCTAGGAGACCCATACTTTGGCCTCTCAGTCAGAACTACCTACGTGCACGTGGTGTTTTCTATGTACCATCAACACCTTAGGTACATTTATTCGAATACCTCACTTAAGCTATCTTATCAAGTTCTCGAAGAATTAAAAAAATAGTTTCCAAATATAGCATAGAAAACTCTTTAGAATACTTTCCCTACCTTCAGTTTCCCTTTTCATTATGTTTAGAAATACCGACGTATGTACTTTGACAACCTTAGGTATTAAAAGCATAGTACATCAAGCTTCATTCAACCTTAGCTTTAACCCTAACGCATGCTTCATACTTTGTGAAATTAGTTGGCTTAAAACATATTAAACTAGCTTGTAAAAACCACTAGCATGCGTTAAGCATGGAAAACGTACTTGGAAAACCCATACCTTAGTAAACATTATGAAAATGGAGTTATTAAAACATGCTAAAAGTATTTGGACAAGATAACATATTTAAATCGTGTCAATTTTCGTGGAAAACATGCTTTATTTAGCATGAGAAATAGCTTCAAACATATGTTGCTTGGCACTTCATTTGAACACTTAGCATGAGAAATATCTTCTAAGAAATCACAATTTCTAAATCATTAAAACATTAAAGCATCATATTACACATTTGGAATGTATGATATGAAGTGCTCATAATGATGCGATACTACTTATAGTTATGTGTAAATTTAGAGTGTTCATGTAGTATGATCTGTGTTGTCACAAGTTTCCTTACGATGGAACCAAGTGTAATTCCATCGCAAGTTTCTCAGTGTGATTCGAGGTTGAACACGGGGAACTGGTGTCAGTTATTGTGGTATGTTCATGGTATATGCGACCAGGTTTTCAATTCTTTATAAAGGAGTTTGTACAGGTATGTAAATTTAAGTAAAATAAAGGAAACAGTAAAGATGCAATAAAACATAAAAATACAGTAAACCTAAGCTAGATGTTACAAGATATAGACTTCATGTACAAGATGCTAAGATTAAGGCTGACTGTGAAGGTTGTGCAAAGATGTGGGATGCGGCGACAAGTCTTATGAAAAGAATAGAAGGAGAAAGATACTTATTGCAAACAATGAAATATCTTAATTGGATTGAAGGTACAAATACTGTTCCGCTCTTCCCTTGGCGTACACCTCTCAGTGATCGGCCATGGTCCCCACATGTCTGTGGTGAAACAGAGTCTAACGTAATGAACGCAAGGTTGCTTCCATGTCTAGAAGTACTACTCACTTTAGTTAATGCACTCTTTTGACCTTCTCTCGATAGATCAGAATGACATCTTCACTTCTGCTCTCACAGTTGAAGATGTCGTCTCTAGGAGAAGGACACTTAGATTGCGTTGATCAAATTAATTGCATTATTGGTGTGAGGAGGAAACACTTGGACATGCAGCCAAGTAGGTGGTGTCAACTTTGGAGAAGGTTTGGATGCCTATAAATAGGGCCAAAAGACTTCATTTTCAGATCACAATTCAAAAATACAATAAAAAGAGTGGGAGAGTTGGGCAACCCTTGCGTTAAGGCCAAAATCCCTACGTTGATCATAGAATTTCAAAGAGGACGCATTGGACAGTGAAGCCTAGAAAGCAGCATCAACTTGGGACAAGGAGTTCTCCCAATTTACTCGTGCGTTTGGAGTAATTTTAAAGCCACCTGAAAGCTCTGGAAGTCTAGTTTTTAGGATAGGGCTTCTGGAGAAAAAGCTTGAAGGGATCGGGTTGGAAATGGAGAAGAGTACAGAAGGGTCAGGCTGTCGGATAAGCTTGAGTCAGTCTTGAAGATTTTGAGATTCCGAACAAACCACGAGGAGTTCTGAGCTCATATTTTAGGGTAAGATTTCAGAGACATTTTAGATATGTTTGTAGAAGGAATTATCTCAAAATAAGGTTTAGAACTATGAGTAATCTGAGCTGAAAGTTGAATCTTGATTCTAGGGGTGAAAAAGGGAGCCCGAGGTAGAAAAGGAACTACTAGATTGAAAAGTTCCTAAGAGAATCGAGGTGAGTGACTAAAATATTTTGACTAAAATTTTTGAATTAAAATGTTTTATAGAAAGCATGTTTTAAAGAAGATTATTCTCATGCCAGCTAGTTTTACAAAGTAATTTCCAAGCAAACCATGAGTTATGTTTTAAACGCATGCATGTGTGAGCAGTTTGTTGAAAAGCTATTTATATGTGTTAAATAAACCCAACATGCGTTAGTATCTTTAAAGCTATGTTTTTATATGTGTTATATTTACATGCTTCAAAGAAAGTCATGTATGACTAATTTTACTTAAAACGTGACACCGAAGGACATTTGAGAAGGTATCCTCCCAACTAGATACTGAAGGACATTTGAGAAGTTATCTATTGGTACTGAAGGACGTTTGAGAAGGTACAAAACCAACCAGATACTGAAGGACGTTTAAGAAGGTATTCTAGTAGCTCGATACTGAAGGACATTTGAGAAGGTATCTAAGTAGAAGTACCTAAGGTATGACGATACTTAGTATGGCCACATGCACGTAGGTAGTTAGAGTCAGAGATTGAGCAAAAGGGTTCTCTCTTGACTAGCAGTTGGTGTTGAGATTATTTTTACCCACAGTGGGGTTATTCTTAATTGAGAAATAGTTTTAATATTTTATGATTAAAACAACTTTATATGTTTTATGCTTGGAAAATGTTTATACTGCGGTACAAGGTACTATAGAATGTTTATATTTCAGTTAAACTCTTTATTGAAATTTTGCATGAGAATCAATTACCTTTCTGAAGTCACTCACTGGGCTAGTAAGCTTACCCCGTTTTCAAATGTTTTCCTTTCCCCCCCATAGGTAGCGGTCAAATCCTCAGAAGATAGCTCTGCATCTACTTTGCCACTAAAGGATAAAGAGATTTGTAACCCATATGTTTAGGTGGTTACTGTAAATATTGTACACATGTTACTGTTGTTCATATAGGTACAAGGGTTTTTTGGCTTGGGACTTATGAATTTAGTGTTCTAATGACTCTAAACATGTTATGCTTCTGAATTAATAAATGTTTGTCCTAAAGACATTCCGCTGTATATGAGTTATATATATTGGTATTAAAGTTATTCCGCAAGAGTTATTAGGTAGTAAGTGTCAACAAAAGGGTTGATAACTATTGCAGTCACACCCTTTCATAGGCTAAGAAGGTGGTATGGGGTCGGGTGTGACACCCAGTACCCCCAGCATTGCGAGGAAGCTCAGTTGAGCTCGGCAGTCCTCCTTGCGGTCTATTTTTCAGCTCCTCCACAATTTGTCCCAGCTGAATTTCGAGATATCGAATGGACGTTGCTTGATTCTAAAGCACTGATTCATTTTTCTCGATGTACTGCTTCAACAAGCTGTCTAAGAATGAAGATTACGGTGTTTGGGAGCTACTAGCTTAACTATGCATTGGACCGTTGTTTTGCGGGAAAAATTCGGGTGGCCCTCCTTTTTGCACCACTGGTTGGAAGCTTTGTTGTCGATTTTTCCACGCAAAATTTGGGTGGTTTCTCCACCCGGGGTTATATGTATCGGAATAGGAATTATTCTTTACAAAGCATACTGATTGCGGGTTAGCTGGACATTCCTCCATCGAATGAGCGTCTCCATAAATGACACAACTTGCAGTTGTTTGCACAATTGTGTTGACCTGCCCTTTCTTCACTCCCGTGCTATTATTGCGATGCCTTGTATCAAACTCATCATCGTAGTCATTTGATTCTGTCGAGATGCGATGGTCCCGTTGTTTGCATCATTATCTTTAATTCTTAACCTTTGATCACTTTCCTGCCAATCCTCGTGATTTTTGTAAATGTGATCCAGTATACTCTTGGCCTCCTCATATGTTTTGTCAATCAGACCACCAGCTGTTGCCGCATTGGCAGCGGTCTGCAAAGTAGGGTTCAGTCCTTGATAAAAAATCTCCATTTGCAAGCAGTCTGGTAAGCCATTATGTGGATAGTGTTGAATTTAAGTGAGAAATGTATGAGTACAATAAACATATGAATACAATAAACTAGGGCATATACCCAAAAAATCTCCCACTTGTCCTAGTTTACAAACTTCGTAGACCTAAACTCTGTAGGTGACCTTCAAACACTTTAGCCGTGAGGGCCTTTGTAAAAGGATCAGCAATGTTTTGCTCAGAAAATATCTGGGTCACTACAATGTCTCCACGATGTACAATCTCCCGAATCAGATGGTATTTGCGCTCAATATTCTTGCTGCGCTTGTGGCTTCTTGGTTCTCTTGAGTTTGCAACTGCAACACTATTATCACAATATAGGGTGATAGGCAGATGCATATTTGGAACGACTTCCAAATTTGTCAAGAATTTCCTCAACCATACTACTTCCTTTGTTGCTTCACAAGTAGCTACGTATTCAGCTTCCATTGTGGAGTTCGCAATACAGTTTTGCTTCACACTTCTCCACACTATTGCTCCTCCACTAAGAGTGAACACTGATCCAAATGTAGACTTTCTAGCATCTTTATCGGTTTGAAAATCAGAGTTAGTGTATCAAGTAAGGATCAAATACTTAGTACCATACACGAGCATGTAGTTCCTTGTTCTCCTAAGATACTTAAGGATATTTTTAAGGGCAGTCCAATGATCATATCTAGGATTGGACTGATACCTACTGACTATCCCTACTGCGTAGCATATGTCAAGTTTAGTACATAACATTGCATACATCAGGCTCCCTACTACGGAAGCATAGGGAATGTGTCTCATATCCTCAACCTCTTGAGGTGTCTTAGGACATAGATCCTTCGAAAAATGAAATCCATATCTGTAAGGTAACAGACCTCTTTTGGAATTCTACATCTTATACCTAGACAACATTTTGTCTATATAAGTTGCTTGAGATATGACTAGTGTTCTGTTCTTGCGGTTCCGAATAATCTGAATCCCGAGAACATACTGTGCATTTCCTAAATCTTTCATTTGGAACTGCATTGCTAGCCATCTCTTGATGTCAGTTAGGTAACCTACTTCATTCCCAATGAGTAGAATATCGTCAACATATAAAACTAAGAACGCTATAGTAAAATTGACGATCTTCTTGTAAACACAAGGCTCGTCAATATTCTGTTCAAAGCCATAAGATTTGATCGCAGTATCAAATCTTATATTCCAAGATCTAGAAGCTTGTTTGAACCCATAAATGGATTTTTGAAGCTTACAAAACTTTTGTTCTTGACATTGTGTAATAAACTCCTCTAGTTGAGCCATATAGATACTCTCCTCAAGATCACTGTTTAGAAAGGCTGTCTTGACATCCATCTGCCAAATTTCATAGTCATAAAAGGTGGTAATGGATAAGATTATTCTAATCGACTTAAGCATGGCAACAGGAGAGAAAGTTTCTTCATAGTCCACTCCCTCACTCTGGGTATAACCCTTTGCCATAAATCGAGCCTTAAAAGTCTGTACTTTACCGGCTTGGTCTCGTTTTCTCTTATAGATCCATTTGCAACCAATTGGTTTTACATCATTTGGTTGATCTACAAGTTTCCAGACAGAATTGAAGTACATAGACTCCATTTCAAGGTCCATGGCTTTGTCCCACTAATCACAGTCCACATCTTTTATCGCCTGTTTATAGGTAGATGGATCCTCTATGTCGTCATCAGGTATGACGACTTGTGTTTCTGTAAAACCCAAGTAACGGTCAGGCTAATGAACAACCCTCCCACTACGTCAAGGCATTTTCAACTCTTGAGAAGGATGTGACTGGCCAAATGTACTAGTTTTATCTACTACTTTAGTAGATGAACTAGCTCTATCTGTAGCGTCTTTGGAAATTTCATTCAATACTAGTCTACTATGAGGTTGATGACTTCTTATGTGGTCTTCCTCTAAGAATGTGGCATTTTTCGATACAAATACCTTATTCTCTTGAGGATCATAAAATAGACCACCTTTTGTTTCTTTTGGATAACCTACAAATAGGCATAGTTTTGAACGACGTTCCAATTTTTTAGGATTTTGCACCAACACGTGTGCCAAGCATCCCCAAATCCTAAAGTGACGTAAACTACCTTTACGCCCTTTCCATACCTCATAAGGTGTTTCTGAAACACTTTTAGAGGGAACGTTATTCAAAATATAGACAGTAGTCTCTAATGCATGTCCCCAAAAGGAATCAGGTAACTCAGCAAAGCTCATCATTGAGCGAACCATATCCAACAAGGTTCTGTTTCTTCTTTCAGATACACCATTCTGCCGAGGCATATTAGGTGCAGAGAGTTGTGGCTTGATTCCGTGTTCTATCATATAGTCCTGGAATCTTAAGTCCCTGTACTCCCCACCTCGATCTGATCGTAGCGTCTTAATTGTTTTACCTAACTGGTTCTCAACCTCAGCCTTATATTCTTTGAACTTTTCAAAAGAATCAGACTCGTGATGCATTAGGTAAATATGACCATACTTTGAATAATCATCAATAAAACTGATGAAATATTCATACCCACCTCGAGCTTTGACATTCATCAGTCCACAGAGGTCCGAATGTACGAGCTCTAAGGGTAATGTGGCTCTGAGACCATTTCCAATAAAAGATCTCTTAGTCATTTTTCCCTCAAGACAAGACTCACATAGAGGTAAAGATTTGTCTTCTAACTGATTTAGTAGTCCATTCTTAACCAATCTCTCAATCCTATTGAGATTTATGTTACCAAGTCTTAAGTGCCATAGATAGGCATTAGAAGAAACTTTTTGTCTTTTATTCTGAGTTTCGACTGTTCTAAGCATCTGAGTATTTAAGACAAATTTTGCTTTAGTTGGTCTTAACTTATATAAGTTGTTTTCAAGTATAGCAGAACAAATTTGAATACCTTTTCTGAAAATGAATGCTTCATTAACTTCAAAAGATATTTTATACATTTGTTCCATAATACAAGCGATACATATTAAATTCCTCTTCATAAGAGTTGCATACAAAACATCTTTAAGTATGATATATCTATCGTCGAAAAACAACTTCAAGTCTCCCATTGCTTCGACTGAGGCAACCTCTCCTATTCCAACCTTGAGAGTGATCTTGCCTTCTTCAATCTTTTTCCAGGAACTAGTTTCCTGAAAAGAAAGGCAAATATGTGTAGTGGCTCCTGAATCTAATATCTAGGTTGAGGTATCATCCTCCACTAAACATGTCTCAGCAACTAGTAAATCATATTTACCTTGTGCTTCTTTCAAGGCAGGGGCCTGAGGACATTC